>NC_061121.1:94851977-94946547 GCF_002878395.1 Capsicum annuum
TTTTGATGATGACAAACTAACCATTCAACTTTGAGCATTAATGCACATTCATCATATTTAATCAATGTGATTACTACCTGAAGATGAATGTTCCCTTCCCCTATCATCATGATTCCTTTATCATCCAAAATAGGGACCTGGCCCCTAATTGTTATTTGTAGAAAAAACCTCTTCTTCCCTCCGTCAATACGCCACACATGATATCATGATTTTATGGTATATGGTTATCCTCATTACATGGTATGTGGTCCCTGCATATCACACATCACACCTGGTCCTTACAGATGAAGTCAATATTCCTATTTTTGGCATCATTGAAAAAGAATTACAGTAAATCAAGAGTAAATTTAAGTACAAGCTAATTAACTCATGGTCACTGGTTGTAACACCCCGCACTCTTGGGATAAAGTTAAATCATCTTTTTAATGTATTTGTTCCCAAATCCAATGGAATATAGTAAGAAATAAGTATGAATTATATTTATTTAGTGTGAAAACATCCTTGGATATAAATATACACCATAAGAATCTCCTAGCTCAAAAGTTAAGTTGAGCACTTTCCTATCGATTGAATTTTAGTTGATGATTTTACATGGGTCAACTTCTAGAGATTGTTTATCCTAATGTATAAATATGCATGTGGCCTACTATATATCAATTTAAAGACCTTCAAGTATTATTTCCTATGCCTCCAACCTTTCATCAATCCAAGTCCTGAGTAAAAAATTATGAGTGTTTGAATGAGGCACTGTCTAATCTAGGCGATGGGCAAGGCTCCGCCCACGTTATGTCTATGCCATGGGATAGGATCCCCCCACTTAGTGTTAGTCCATGGGTAGGGAATTTCCCACTTTAGTTTTTACGGTATAAATACTCCATTTTTGAGTTATTTCAAGAGAAACAAGGTATTTTGACATCACATAACCGTCCCTAAACATATTTACATGAAATCAAAGTGCCTAAATACATTTTCTCTCTCTCAAATCCCTAGTTCATCTTTCTAAAACACAAGAGGAGAAAAACAACTTAGGGTTTGAACATTCAAGCTTAAAGGGGTCAATTTTATCATGATTTCTTTATCAATTAAGGTACGTGGCGCTATCCTAAAATCCTTGGGCATAATTTTTATGGTTTTTTTTTTTATCAAGTTTAAAGATATATAATATTGTTTAGAGAGGGGGTTTTGACATATTTTTGAATAGAATATATTATGAACTTGTTTTGATAAAACTAAATATTTTTCTTGAACCCCTTTTTATAGAATTGAATTATAACCACGTATACATATGCATTTTCATTTTTGCAAAGTTCAATCAATAGTATGAATGATGAAACCCCTCTCTTGTTTCGATACCTCTTGATTTCACATGTTATGGGTTGTTTAATTGCATGTTTTGAAGTATGAGAAAATGTTTTACTATTGATATGGACTTGACATTGGTTGTAAATATAAGAGAGGGTGCTTTCTTGCTTTTAAATGTTAAAGATGATTATTGAAAGAATTTTATGGTTTGCTACAAAGTAATTGACCACCACATGTTTAAGAATTGAAAGAGAGAATCTTTGCCCAAGTTTTCATATATTTCAAAATACAAATTCTTTTGTACTGTTTGAATGATTTGGTGGTCCAAACATTATGTTTTGATTGAAAAGACTGTAACATGATATTTTATGACTTATCTGACTTGCAAGTCTTGGTATGACAATACCAAATCAAATGAATGCCATAACAGACTCAGACCAAACTAGACTACAGTTCAGACATTAGACCACTTTTCAGAAAGAAGCATGATTTAAAATATTTAAAATAGGCTTAAAGAGAGTTAGATGGTTACCCAAAGAAGGCGTTTGAGTGTAAGGGCTAATCGCTGGAAATTGAGTTTTGCTGATTTAGGTGATATGATTGGCTGAGGTCAATATATACTTATCCTTGAGACACTAGTTTACTAGACTAGTATGTAGGACCCCTATCCTTGCAGAAAACTTGGATTTAAGGGCTTGGCTGATGAGTTAATGGCAGACGCATATAGCCCATGGGTACTAAAATTATAGGGTGTACTATCTAGCTCACAAGTAAAATAAAGAATGGTTCATAATTTCAAAGAAATGTTTCAAAGTCTTTAAAGTACGCCCATGTGTTTTCATATAAGGTTTGTAAACTGTTTTATGAATTGCTCTCACGTATGTTGCATAAAAGTATATTATTTTGGATTTCTTTACGTACCAGTATATTTGTATTGACCCCCTATATTTCAGGTTCTAAGGCCCAGCCTAGCTGTCCTTCGAAATAGTAGATTATTGTCAGACATTCAGAGTTGATAAGCCTTTGTTACTTCTGAAGGTGTCTTGTTCACTTATGCTGATCTCATTTGGTTTTAGTTCATGGTCCGACTGGGGGCCTTATCCTATTTTCAGACAGATTTTTATTTCCAGTTGTAGTAGAGATTTTGTAGACTTGTTTTAGATGGTTTGAGTTTTATTAAACTTATATCCACATTGCTCAGTTGAAATAGTAAAATGACTATGTTTCTATTTTTTTTCTGTATTTTGATAATAGATGAATGTTGCATATGATTTCAAGTTAAGATGACTCTCGACCTTCATGGTTTGGGATGCCCATAATGGCTAGGGCCCCAGCTCGGGTCGTGACACTGGTGCAACACTAACATGAAGAACAACTTAAAATAAAGAAAACAATTGAAGCACACAAGCCAAAATTCATTCATTATCCAATAAGACTAGTACCAGTACAATGCACCAAATAATTATAAAACAACTGTTTGCAAAGGCCACTATAGGAATAGGAACTGAGAATTAACTCAAGAGTATGACACAATAGGATTCAGGTAGAAGAGGGTTTAAAGGAGAATGATTTTAACAACATGTCCGTTCTATCAGCTGCAGCAGCATAGACATCCAGTAATTGTTTGGTAAGAGCTTTTACTTCAACATTCAGTCTTTGGACTTTATGAGTTAACTATGCAATTTCTTCTTTGACCTTTGCATTCTTTGTTGCTAGTTCTTCAGTGGCACCAGGTCCTTCTGAGAACATCTTCTGATTTTGCAGTTTTAGATGGACTATTTCAATGTCCTTAGCAGCTAGTTGAATCCTTAGCTCTTCCAATTATTTTTTCAAGTTTTCTCGAGCAACCAAGAGTTTTGATACTTGGGACACAGTTCCAACCTTTACTTTAATGCATTCATTCTCCACCAAGGTTGTCAGACTAAACTTCTGTTTAACTATTCCAGGGGTCCCTTTTGTCCCAATTATTCCATAGTAATCAAACACCTTGTTTAGGAAGTACCCATAAGGCATTCCATGCTTTCCTTCTTTCTTATAGACTACTTTTCTCATGTGCTCTATTATAAGAGTAGGTAAGCTTATCAACTCAAATTTACTCATACTTTCTATTAAGAACAAATCAACACCAGAGGCAATAGTCCTTTTCTCTGATATTGGTAACAGAACCTTATTGATGAACTCATAGACTAGCTAAAACTCACTAATTAAAAACTTCTTTATCACCGTAGCTATTGAATCCCCAACCACTTTTGAGGCTTCAATCATTAACTCAGTGGTCGGGTGTTTTTTGACAATAAATTTTACTCCCATAATAGGTACATCTAAAATCCTTCCTAGTACTTCTTCATCTAGATAGATAGACTTTCCTTTCACCTAGGTAGTTAAGGTTTGGCCATATTTTGTGAAGTCCATGGTATGGTAAAACTCCCTAAATTTATTTTCAAACACCATGGGGGCTCATTCTTCAAGTAGGTGAAGCCAAACCTAATGCCTCACATACTTCACCAGTTCTACAATCCCTAGTTTTTCATAGATTTTTGGATCAAACACTCTCCTAGTCTGCACTTTCTGAGTTTCCAAGACAGTATTCCTAACTTTTCTAGGGACAACCTTCTTTTCTCCTTCTCTTTGATTCACTAAGATTTTTTTCTTTATTAAATTTTCTCTTCGTGGGACCAGGTCCATTAGACACTTTCTTCATTTTTACAACTATGTGCTTATTTCTTCTTATACCATGACTCCCAGACTTTGGATCAAAAGACCTGGTCCTCTCATCATCTTGAACTTCTAGTCTTTTACTTTAGATGCATTGGCAATATAAGTATCAATATCCTCATCTTCTCCAACCTCAACTACTTCAACATATGCTTTCTTTTCTATGACAACTTTCTTGAGTCTTCTTCTTTCGGTAGTAAAAGACTTACTTTCCTTTGTGGCATCTTCTAGAAATTTTTATTTAAATCCCCTAGTGGAATTGAACATAGTACCTTGTACACCAGTGTCAATTATTTTTCCTTTTCTTTTGGTGTCCTTTAGTCTATTCATTTTCCAACTAAGAGGTTGATTATCCTCATCCTCTTTATCTTCCTCATTTGGAGGTAATACCACCCCTCCATTCCTTGTCTCTTCATTCTTCCCCTTTACAGATTGCTCCTTAATACTTATTGAGTTTTCATTTGGATCACCAGTAAGGAGAAGCAAATTCTTAGCTCCCAAGTTCATATTACTAATAGGATCATATCTTCTTACAAGAATTTCATCATCACATAGTTGAGAAAAGATGGATTTTCATTCAGAGCCACTAGAGAAACTAGGTACTGGCAAATTTTCTAATTTTTCAAAACCTACCACTTCTTCAAGATGAATGGGAATTTATGGGTCATTAAAGGACCCTAGTTCTTTTGAGGAGGAGGTAATTTCTAGGTAAGAAAGATCTTGTTCAATTAGAGGGTTGAGGCCTTCATTTGCATCTTCCAAGGCTAACTCAGCAATAACCTTGATGGATGCTGGATTGTCAGCAAAAATTTAACTCTTGAGGATGATCAGCGGATGACTCTTTAATGGGGTTTGAGAAAGATGAGAGTTCAGTCATTTTGAACTTTAGAGAAGGGAAAGAAAAAGACTAGTTTAGTTTGGGAGGAGAGTAATGTTATGAGATAATTGAGAAGGAATAGGAGGATTTGAATTTATAATTGAAGAGAAAATTGTTTGACATTTAATAGATACTTTTTTGAATTGATGCGTCTGATGACACAGTGTGACTCTTTATATTTGAACCATACTGACAGCTTTTGTTCATATGGGATAGAAGATATGGCCTCTTTTAAATAGATTTTTTTAAAAATTTAAGGCACATTATTTTGGTACTCACCTGAGAGATAGGACTATGTCCTTCTCTTACTTGAGTGAATTTTCAACTTGTGGTTGCTTCAACTATTTTCCTCCAAAGCTGTCCCCATGGGTGTATACCTATAAAGGTATGACACTGAGTTAGATTAGTATACACCTACTATCATGGATACCTATCACCTTGACATAGCCCAACTTTTAGGAGTGAAATTGACTCAGATGTTAGGTCAAGGTATTTTGATCACTCTCAGTCTCAATTTGACCTTTTGGAACAGGTCTGAGGACCATGTCCCAGACTTTAATTCACTTATTCTGCCTCAAGTTTCTTCTCCTAAGATGAATTCATTTAGGACCAGGTCCCTTGAAGTCATCTCTTTCATAATGAGACACTTCTATCTTGAAGTGGTTTGAGAGAGAATCCAGTCAGGTCTTCTTATATTGAGCTTAGAGCACATACTATTTACAGACCATTCCTAAGTCGTATCCTCTTTCTCATGCTTGGAAAAATGATCACAAGTTATACTTAGGAACCCACTTAAGTTTGAGTTCCAAGTAGGAGGATAATTGTGTGATCAAATCCTTCTTGTCCCATCTAGGCAGTGATGACTTCCTCTTTACCCTTTTCATTGACTTGAAATTCTTTTATGTGCATTATCCTGCTGACTATATTCATTACTCTTAAATTTGGCCTTAAGCCAATGCTGACGTTTTTCTGTCAACTGTACATGTTTTCTAAGTGAATACATATGAGTTCGTGCCCTTTGTTTCCAGTATGATGAAAAACCTTTCCTTTACTCTCAATAGGTTTGAATTTTCTTTGATATCCCAGACCTCTACCATCATTTACACTTTGAGTAGTTAGGTTAGAGAGGATTAGTGAGAAAGTAGTCTATTCAAGTGACTTGTTCAATTCTTCTTTCAAGCATACCAAGTCCCTCTCTAACTTTTTATTTCTATGAAGTGCAGACATAGGGTGCTTTTGAGAATCCTTCAGTCATTCTTCAATAATAGTTTGAACCAATGAAGCTTCTTTCTTTTCTTTATCATCTCTATCATTTACTTTATTCAGATTACTCATTAAACTCTAATTTTCTGATTTTATTTTTGTGAACAACTCTTCAGTTTCAGAGATTTTGTGAGTGAAAGCAATCAAATCATGTTCTTAATTCTCTACTTTCTCCTCTAATACATTTTTCTCAGCAATTAGTTCACATATAGAGTCTACCAACATACTAACAAGCCTTTTTAAGTTCTTAGCAGAGTAGTTATCTTGGTCATCCTTTAAGACAAAAAGGGTTACCTTTTTTTCATCATCTTTTGAGTTTGCCATGAATGCACACAAGGAATCATAGCTACTTGGATTGTCTTCCACTGCTTTTCTAGATACATATCCAATCTTACCATATTCATTAGCTTCACTGGAAGAATCTCCCCATGCTATTAGGGCTTGCTTTACTGCATACTTATCTATAGTTTTCCTTTTTGACTTTTCAAAGACCTGATCATTCTTATATATTTGGTAGTTTTTCATGAATGCTTCAAAGCTACCATTGTAGTGTTAGTCTTCAATCTTACCATTTCTTGCTAAACTGACCACCCCTTTTTATAGCTCTAACAATTTTTGTTGCTAAAAGTGCAACATGGGAGTCTTCTTCACTTGGGTCAGACTCTAAAGCTTTCAAGGTCAAGAATCTCTCCCTTCTTACTTTTTTGGTTTCCACTCCTAGTTTAGTTATAATAGGCTTGATGACCAATATACTCTAGGTGTGAACCTTTTAGAGTTAACCCTTCTCTGATTCCAATTGTTGGAACCCTTGGGGGTTGCAGCACACTGTGAGGGGACAAGTGCCTTAATGAAAAACACAAGCTAAAGAACAGTAAAGCAACTATGAGGTGTTGGAAAAATAAAGACAAAACAAGAAAGTAAGAGCACAAGATTTTTACGTGGAAACCCAAAAAGGGAAAAACCACATCTTGCCCTCATGAACACCTCAATAAATCCACTATAATCAACCTCCTGATTACAGTCTAGATTTCAGCCTACCTCTAGGCTCGTTTTTCTCGTAGCAACTCTACTACAAGCTCATCTTGGTAACTTTACCAAGGACCTTCTACGTTGATTAGTTCTTATCAGCAACACACTTAGGTAATTCAACTTAAGCACTCTAAAAAAAACACTACTCTTATAGCAAGAGTAGTTTGTTTACAAATCGATACTCACTCAAGAACAATATTCAATTTCAGCTCTCATAAATAACTAAGGTCTTGAGCAATGTTGAAATGGGGTTTTTGCTGCCTCTCTTTGCTCTTTTAATTGTCAAAAATCACCTGATGAAGAGGCCTCTCTTTCCTTTTATATTTGAGGATTATTAGGACTGAAAGATCACTGGACAAACTATCCTAATCAGTACAAAATAGCACCTGCAAGTTTGTTACATAAGATGACAAAACTATGTATACTACACATGTCAGCTGTATTGTATCTTGCACATCCAGGGACCTGGTCCCTTGCAGTTAACAGTTCATCATCAAAACTACTTAGAGCACAATTCTATTAAAACCCTAGGTGTTCTTGACTTAGGGATTTGAGAGAGAAGAGAGCATGTATTTAATTGTTAAAGTCATAGAAATAACCCCCTTTGGGTGTTTTATGGACACGGGGTCTAAGTGGAGAAGAAAGGAATTGACCAAAATACTCTTGATAAAAACACTAAAAACTTACTGCCTAGTCACTAAAGGTCACACGATGACTCATTAAGATAGGCTATGAGTCGTCACCCTAACTCGTAGTATGGACAGTGTCATTGGACAACCACACCAGTTTGATGATGAATCGTACCCTACGACTCATACTCAGACCCTATGACTCATTAGGTCCAATTGTGGTCACCATAGAAACAAGGGACCACTACCCTTTTCAGACTATGAGTCACACATTACGACTCATAATGTCTTACCATGACTCATTAAGACTAGTCAGCGTCATAACATAATTATTAGGGAGTTAGGCTATGAAAAGTACTATACGACTCGTGACATCTAGTCATAGGCACCATAAGACATAGGCTATGTTACACTGGTCAGGCTATGATTAGGGTCCTATGACCGTAAAGACACCTTACAACTTGTAAGGTAAGTCGTTACTCTGGCAGTAAGCTCAAAGGTCAAGAAATTTTTAGGGACCAAAAGCCCGGGGTGTTACATTCTCCCCCCTAGGATTATTTATCCCCGAATGATGAGTCAAAGCATTCATTATCATGATTATAAGATAGAAAAACCACTACAATTTCCTTTAACAAAGTTAGAAAACAAAGTTATTATGGAAACACATACCTTAAGCAGAATTATCCAAGTCGGGGAACATGAATAGATATTTGAACCTCACATCTCATCGTGCTTCCCAAGTAGTTTCCTCTACCCCAAATAAAGCATATAGTAACCCATAAATATAGTTGGGATTCTCCACCATGCTTTCAACTATGAACACAACACTCTACTATTTCAATCTCCTAATTCCCCCGCGAAACACATAACTATGAGGCCCTGAGTATAACTATGTATTTCCTTCCATGTTAAGGCCTAACTCGGAGTTAAAGGTCCTAACATAAGCTATGGGACCCTATAATTATGCCCCTCCAATAATACTACTCCATCCCATCACTATAATTGATCAACCTCATGTCTTAAATCAAGGGGTACTAACGACAAAACACCATGGTTTTATATCTATCAGCCACGACATTCGAGTCCATCTTTCCTACATCTATTTCATGGATATCCCCACGAAACTAGCAACTTCAACTACTATCACAAGAGTTTCACCACCTCTCCCCTTCTTAACTATTTCACATAATGAAAGTTTGCCTTACTCTTCCATCTTCATCTATAGCCTTAGCCCGAGTAGTCACCCAAAAAATTTTGTTTTTTCCTCTCATCAGAGAATATCCAATCTCCTATTTTTATCACCACTATACTTCTATTAGTCACTACCATACTACTAAAAAGGAGGGTCACTACGGAAATAGAGTACAAGCATCAAGGATGGGAGGGTTACTTCTTACTTATGATCCTATCAATCGTACTACTCAAAATGAGACCTTTAAAATGAGACATAGTATACTCAGCATAAAATAATTTGTAGCATACACCTAGATCATAATTAAAGGGTTTTTTCGGTATAAACATAACCTAGCATGAGTTCTTCAGACTGGCAATAATGAGAAACATGACTGCATACATCATAGGTCATATAACATAATGCTAAGATTTATATGTTCAAGAAGTAGGACAGGGACTGCCACTTGAAACTATTGTCTCTCATTCTACGGAGAGAGAATGGTTACGAGTTTGCATATATAGGATCACTTTAAGCTGGGACATGACATGAAATAAATTGGTAGCAAATAGAACGTATAGTTCCTTAGAACCAAGCATAAAGTAAGACATGAGTTTATGGATCACGAGCGTCATAATATAGAGCTGGAGTACTTGGAAGCTTGGATTTCTGAGAACCATTATTACTACTAATTTTTGGGGTTGGAGCATGGGCGTAAGCTGCTTAGAGAACTTGGACTTAAGCATAGGCACAATTTGAAAATGTAAGTCATTGATAGAACCTACTCTTAAATTGAAGTGATAGGAATTTTCTAGAATAAAAGTAGATTAATCATAACTCTTCCAAAGAACTCACCATCATGAGAAAAATTTAAGATCAACCATAGTTCACCATTAGATATTTGTGGGCATATCCTCTCATTAAAACTATAAGTGAAATGCTTTGCCCCCTGGGGTATCATTATATACATGAACACCAACCTTCCCTTGATAAATATAACATGAAGACACTACCCTCCAATGATACTAATCATAACTTTTGCTAGCCCCTATATCTATCACCTTCTAAATTACACTCTCATGAGCATACATGTCAACACTAAGACACTTAATAACATGAACTAGGTATAGCTAGCATTTGCATACTTAAAATCTCATCTAACAAGATGCTAACTAGGGGTCGAAATAATCTTATAAACTTTTTACTCTTACCCACCTAATTACTTATCCCAAATTCATCTGTTCAACACTAGACCTATGGTATATACACAATTACCTACTCTAATATTTCATAAGTTATCAACCTAATCTCTTCATGCATTCCGTAAAGCCCTCTAATTTACTTTCTCACATCTCACGTCGCTATCCTCGACCCAATATTTTTTTCACCATAATCCACAGCTACAGTTCAAACTTGGTGTTTAGCAACAATCATGCACCACCAATACAATACCCTACAGGAAATCAAATTAAATCCCTTAGGCACGGGAACTCCCTTCCCACTCAATCACTGTCTCATTAGGAAATTGGAAATCAACCCTTCGGGTCCTACAATCAAGAGATGTATAGCATGAATGGATCCAATCCATCCCCAATATCACATCAAAATCTAACATATCCAACTCTATTAGATCCTCCAATATCTCTATAATACAGATAGATACCACATAAACCCTATAGAATTTTCTAGCCATAATAGAGTTACCCACCGTGGTAGACTCAGAAAAGGAATAAAAAATACACTCAGGACCAAAACCAAAATGAATAGCCACATAAAGGTTTAATAAGAGAGAGTAGACCTCAGATCAAGTAAATAGTGCACATCACAAAAGAAGAGCTTTAATGTACCAGTAAAAACATCAGGAGATGCCTCAGACTTTTGATGGGTGGCCAGAGGATAAAGACAATTCTGACCAGTGCCAGAACTAGAAGAGGCACCCTTTGGTGCGGGAGCTGATGAAGTAAGAATTAGAACCTTATTAGCTCTATTATCAACACTAGCAAAAGGACATTATCTTAACATATAGTAGGATGGCCATAGTTGAAGCATAAATTCCTTCTCTTATTACAATAACCACGGAGCAACCAATCATAAAATTTATAAGGGGCATAGAGGGAGAGGGGGGCTGACTAAGCTCCGCTGGCCTAAAATTAGGCTCCCTGTGCTTTAAAACTACTATTGGACTAAAAGGGTCGATCACCAGATGACCTAGGATAAGGAGCACTAACAGTCGCATGGAAACTCCCCTAATTCCTCTTTTTAGTTCACTACTTCCCATTTCTACCATTATTTTTTGACCTCCTCCATGCTTTAAATATCTAAACTTTTTATTATACCTCTCTTTCATCCTTTTTTGATTCCTTCACCCATTAATAAGGCCAGACTGGAATGATTGAGAGACCACTATCTGTGTCAACAGATGAATAAAAGGATGGAACTCAGTATTAGATACCTTACCTTAAGGCATCTAGGTATAAGTAACATCAACCCGACAAGCCTGAGAAGGACTATTAGGGATTGGTAGAACTTCATGGGGGCAATCAGAAGTAGGGACCCTAGACCTAGTCAGTACCCCATAAGTAGGACGAGTTTCATCCTGTTATCTTTGGGTGGGATAGAGAAGTTTCCATAAGCATCATATCTTTAGGGAGGCATGATTTGAAATACAAACAAATGAAAATTAGAGGAAATTCCAAGATCCTAGACTCTACAACTCAAAATTATAACACAAGGAAGGGAAATATTATGAAATGACTCATAACCTCTCGCTTAAAAGTGTGGCATGCTACACACCCATAAAAGAGACTCCATACGATATGATCTTATGGTCGCCCAGTTGACCATGAACCTAGGCTCTGATACCAACTTGTCATGACCCAAACTAGGGCCTGACCGCGATCGGTATCTCAAGTTCGTCGTGGACTGGAGATCACCCTTTTTCGTATCCAAATAGAACATAATACAACTATCAATGGATGAATTTTAAACATATAATAAGATATAATACCCAATAATAATAATGTGCTAAGAATCTATAATACTAAATCCCAATCTACAGTAATCCATAAAGCCTCTAAATAGACTAAAATCAATCTAAGTTGGGACATGCCCTCAATGATAGCTAAAAGAATCCAATAGAGTAGTCCAAGACATAAATAAAACAAGACTTTAAAATGTTAGCCCTTTCAGAGAATGGAAGCTCACCACTTTAAAACTGACCGATGACAACCCAAAAAATCCCATTGCTGTGCAGGAAACGTAGCAGTGTCTTTGTTCCATGCATCGCACGAGGATACAAAATCCGAAGATGGTTAGTAGGGTGAGCGTTCGCATGTAAATCAGGGAAGGGATAAAATAATTCCAAGTTAAAACTATAGTAAATCCACATGCACACAGTGTACATACATACATATATATAAAACATGCTGGAATAGGTAACAAGGTTTAGCATGAAATTTAAAATATTAGCGTGGGTTATGTAGCATAATTGTCATAATAGTACCCAAGGCTATATGGGCCTCACCTCATACTTCTTGGTCAGGCCCCAGTGCGTGTAGCTACACGAATCAGAGAATAATTAAAACATATATGCACAGGGGACTTGAACCTCTCGGTCATATATTAAGGGTGAATCGAACACCCAATTATTTAGACCTCTACAACGGCAAACATGGATTCCAATATTGGTCCTCTAGGGACCTCTACAACCCCTCTTTAATACCAATTAAAACATTTAGCACATAACCCATCCTTTTAATCAAGGAGTCATTTATTACTACAATATCAAGTGGTATCGTTAGACCGACTATAGCTTACAAGCGAATGTCATCATTCCAAATCAAATAGATAATAGGACTCTAACCCACTAACCACTAGGAATCAAACTCAATTAGCCAACTAGGACTCTAACCCATTAGTCAATAGGACTTCAAAGTATTTAGGCATTTAGGACTCAAACCCATTTAGCCATCTGGACTCCAAAGTTCCATTTTAAAATCAATCCATGGCCATAAAGATCTTTCAAAACATTTATGTTTCATTATCCTTTTTATGCAATTACCATAATTCAAGAGTAGTTCAATGTGCATATAACTATATTAAAAACCAATTTCATAAGATTGGGTTGAGGTTATCACCAAATCAATTATCAAAATCCACATAATTGGGGAAATCCATGACATCCTTGTTTATTCACCATGACCATGTACCTACGCATTCAAAACCATAATTAAAACATGAAATATTACATATAAACCATGTGAACATCATTTAAGAGAACAATCATTCAAAACCCTCAACCCACATTCCAAAGCCAACATTCAAAACCACTTGAATAACAATATAAAATATATTATTTATCAAAATAAGCTTTACGAAGGAGTAACATTCCAGAGATATCAAGAATTATGAAGAGAAATCAACCCTTATAAGCTCTAATTGCCAATTTTTTTAAGACCCTAGGTGTTTTTGACTTAGGGATTTACGAGAGAAGTGAGCATGTATTTGATAGTTAAAGTGATAGAAATGTTACCTCTTTGGGTATTTAATGGAAGTGGTGTCTACGTGGGGAATGAGGTAATTAAACAAAATTTCCTTGATAAGAACATTGAAAACTTTCCGCCCAGTTGCTATGGGTTACACAATGACTTGTTAAGATAGGCTATGAGTTGTCACCCTAACTTGTAGTCTAGACAGTGCCATTTGTTTAGTGACCATTTTGGTAATTTATCATATTTTTGCTTAACTTTACCATTAGGGATTCTCTATAGCTTCCTCAAGTATTTATGATATGTTGAGAACGCCAGTTTAGTTACTGGGCAGTTTATTTGATTTTTAGAGTCAATTCTCTGTTTTGAAGTCTTTGCGGGTTTCAAATGGATACTAGGCAAAAACTTTAGTAAGATGATCTCAGATACAAATTCTGACTGTGATAGCAGATTTGGAATATTAATTTTAGGCTAGGTAGACATATGGTTCAGGTTCCAATGCACCCAAACTCATTTTGACCTATTGGTCAGAAAGTGGAAAAATCGGTAGATATGAGTGTAGGGACCACAATTGGTCTAAACTATCTTGGATAAAAAATATAACTTCACCAATGAATCTAGAATGTCAAATTTAGTAGGGTTACAAAGTTCATTTGAAAAAAAATAGAGTCTGAATGAGTTTCAAGGGTTAAAAATAATTTTTGACTTTGCTGGTGCTAATGCATCGCGATTGTACAGTGCCTTTTGCGATCGTGATAGTGAGATCATGGTCCCTAAGGTTGCAATATCGATATATCCATACCTGGTATGGGTATATAAAGACCCTTAGGGCCGCATTTTGGCCATTTTGACCCATCTTTGAGATCTAGAACCCCTAAATGAGTGTAATAACTCAAAATTGATCATTGTGGGTGACTTGGGGGCTTTCTAAACAACTATTATTATGATTTTCATTAGATTAAGGTAAGATTTCATTACTTTATTGAGAATTTCTTGTTTTTTGATCCAAAACCCCAAATTCACTTAGGGCTTAATTTTAGCCCAAAGTTTGATTGGTTTGCACTTATTTTTAAGAGTTTTGATTCCATGAGCTTGATATTATGTTTGCTTGACCTTGGAAATATATTTTTTCTAAGTGGGACCCACTTAGGATTTTTGGTGTTGTTTTTGGACCAGAAGCATAATAGTGCAATATGGGTATCGTTATACTCGTATGGATGAGTAGATTATGATTTTGATAGTGTGATGGAATTTTGGGCTTGTGAAATAAAAATGAGTTTTTGGTGAATGATTTGACAATTTACAATGTGTGATATGTACTGCATGTGAACATGAATGTTAAGTTTGATTATGGGTAGAATGACATAGTATTGAATATTGAAGTTTGGGGATTCGGTGAGGGTTTTGACCCGTAAGTTGAAATTCTTAGTACATTTTTTAGAATCCTATTACCTTCTCCCTAGATTGAACTAATTAATAGAATGAATTTGATCTAATGACATGTTTGGGATATGGTTTTAGTATTGGAAGCTTGATTAGTATGTTTAACCCCATTGGGCTAGTGGGGTGATCTTGAAATCGTAGTTTGGGTAGAGCTGACTTGAATTCCCATGTTCTTAGACAAAGTTCCTATCTTAGAATTAGTTATGTACTACTTGACATCTAGAAGTTGAACTAAATACCTTATCCTACTTCGGTTAGCCTATGTGGACTTAATTGCAGATGTTAGGCATAGTTGAGAGTAGTAAGCCTTTATTATATGGTAACTTTGTGATTTGGTGAGTCACGATACTATTTTTCTCAAGTAATGATTAAATGGCTTATGGTCATGATATTTGAAGACTTCCAAACAACACCTACTCTCAGATGACAATATGGTTCCTCTCAAAATATAATAACCCAACAAAGATTGGGGTTGAATCCCAAGGGAATACGTGAAATCGTGGATTTTAGATGCTATAATCAATGGAAAAAAACTAGAAAAGTAAATGGGAGAATTTGAATGGCAGCATCGAACAAAGAGAAAATATTAATTTTGGTTGTGATCAGTATTAGTGAACACTAGGATTGTGTTCCCCCCGGCTTCTCAACTCTGTAGGCTTATCGTACTGTGTTGAACCAATAGGATACCTTGCATGCAAAACCGATAAGTTATGTACCATCTACAATTTTTTTTGGACGAGTAGACAAATTTCACCCTTTACCTTTTGAGTTTCAGGATGTCGTATTACTAACCCTTATCTTTATCCTAGTTAACTTTTACCTTTTGAGTCTCTAGTTATTAGATAAAATCTAACCATTTTACATAGATAATACCTAGCAGTGTGGATCGATATCTAAACTCCAAATTACTATTATCATTATATTTTCCTAGTAACTACTCCTCTTTTGGAGTAATTAGCAATAATTTAGGCGGAATCTTAATGTTGGCCACCGCTAAGAAATCTATTATAGTGAAGATAATGCATGCATGCCATGGGTATCAATTCAATTCGACAATCACACTTCCCCTATTTCGTCAATCCATCAGAGTTTACATAAACCTAGCTATGGGTTTTAGTCACTCATGCTTGTGAAGAAATCAATATCATTCATAATTGAAACAATAGATGAAATCGCAATGATAAGAAGTGTAAAAACCCACAACCGTAACTGAATTAATAAACTAAATTTAATACAAGAGAATCTCCAGATCTAAATTGAATCTTGGAATCAAAATATGTTTGAGAGTATAAAAAGTATGTAACTCCTACTAAAAAAATACATAAAGGGTATTTATAGTACAATAGGAAACCCTAAAACCAATACCCGAACGAAATAGGGGAAAATAGGGTCGGTGGCCACATGTGGTTTGTACCTATGCTCTGACCCTGGGTGTAGGTAGTACCTGCAGTCCTGACCCTAGGCGCAGGTAGCAGATGAAAAAATCCTTCAAGTTTAGTTCTTGGGATTTTGGACTTCTGGTACTTGCTTTGCTACATGCGGTCCATAGGTCCCACATGCAGTCCATAGGTTGACTTAGTAAGTGCCGAGATTTATCTTTTCAGCTCTTCTTCAATTCTCAAATATGCTTTGATCACAAATAAGCTGGAAAGCATCCTGAACATCCATAATTGCTTCAAAAAGTAGCCAAAACACCCTTTTTTTAATCTTTCTCGCAAACTTAACATCCAAAATATGATTTCCTACAAAACATACACAAAATACATCATATCTAACAAAATAACCTTAGATACCTGTATATTTTCCTAGTTATATAGCATATCAACACCCTCATCTTAGAACATTTGCATGTCCTCAGGCAAAAAAAATAGATCAAAACAAAAGAGATGCTTAACTAAGATAATCTAAGATATTCAAGACAGCCAGTCAGCACTTAAAGCTCAAATCAAACCATCTCCTCCAATCTTATCTTTCAAAACCAGCTGTGTATGAATATGAAGCAAAATAATGTGACACAATGGGATCAAGGTATGACAATAACATTTAGCAACAAACAATCCCACATATTTACAAGTTACACTACCCCAGATAAGCAAATAGATGACAATATGGCTCAAGTGCCCTCACAACAAGGATGTCCCACTTACTCATATGAAATAATACATGACAATGCAGGGATGGTAAAGAAACACTTACTCTCAGAAGAGAAGTTTCAATCAATGCATGTCAAATACCATAGGCTTGCCCTTATTTTATTTTCCTTAACATTCAGATAGTCAAGTTAAGATCACTATAGGACTTTTCTCAGCTTGTAATATTGGCTTAGGGGATGGTATGGTACATATGGACTTTTAAAGTGACCAAGACTCCATGTCACTATATTAACCTTGGGATCTCACTCACTTATTTCTCTCTTTTTATTCTTTACTGCACATTCAGGATGGGAGTGGTCTTTTATTCTTTCTTTTTTTACTTTTTTCACATTTTTCTCTTTTCTTTCTTTTTTTCCTTTTTCTTTTGTTACCACACCCAACCCTACTAACTTTTTTCTCTTATTTTACCCTTCTTAATATCCATTCTACACTATGCACCCCTACAATATCCACTCTCAACTTAGGCATTTTTCCTGAGTTGAGGTGCATAATGTTCAAGAAGGAATAAGGCCAAAATAGGTTCATTATAATATAAATGGGAAGGTGAATGGTGAAACAAGAAAAATAGGCTTATAATGTTCAAATAGGGATCAAGGGATATCATTTACACAGGGAAGGTCATTTAGGCTAAAAGTGGACTAAAATAAAAGACGACCTATGATCCTTTCCTAAATGACTATCTTTCAACCTAGGCAAGACTAACTTGGCAAGTTCTGAATTCAACACACAAAGGGAACTAGGTAGTATATCACACATACATGGCATAGAGTCAACATTACCAACTACTACCTATCTAGTTCATGCAATTGTTAGCAACTGATTATCATGTCCCTAATCCTAAAGCTATAACAAGATTCACAATGTTCACACATATATACATTCACAAAATTCTAAAAGACAAAATTTTTGAGGGGTATAAAAAATCAATCAAAACATGACTACTGCCCTAAATACATAAAAATCTCTTAATTACACAAAAACACAACACAATACGAAATAAAATACCATACGACATAAAATTATCCTAGACATGCCGGTTCTACAATCATACCACGACCGACATGAAAAGAAGCACGATAATAAAAACCCACAGTAGCATGGTATGCCCACCCCAACTAAATACTGCACTCTATTCTCAATGCGCTAAAACAAAGAAAATAAAGGGAGGTGAGGATATACCTGGGACACACTAGGCATCAGTGTTCCTTGGGTTGAGTCCCAAGCAGCGCTTGATTTATTATCGCGACACAACTCAGTTCCCTTGGCAACTCAGACTTTGCCAAGGTCTATTTCAACACACACTCTTAGTTCTTCCAGGTTTCCCATGTAATGTTTCACTCGCAGCCCATTCACTTTAAATGGGATATCACGATAACACTTTATCTTAATATTACCATATGGGAACACCTTAACCTCAGTGAATGGTCCAGTCCAACTTGATTTCATCTTGCCAGGAAATAAGCATAGTCTTGAATTATATAACAAGATCAAATCACTGAGTTTGAATATTCTCTTCTCAACCTTCTTGTCATGGTGCCACTTTATCCTTTCTTAGTATATGGCTGAGCTCTCATAAGCATAGAGTTGTAACTCATCCAAATCATTCACCTTGCTCAACCTCAAGTTTGCTGCATCACGCTACTCAAAATTTAGCCTTTTCAACGTCTATAGTGCCTTATACTCAAGATCAACCGGTAAGTGGGATACTTTTCCATACATAAGCTGATATGGAGAGGCACCAATAGGGGTCTTATAGGCTTTCTAATAGGCCCACAATGCATTTCTAAACCAGTCAATCCTTTTGGTGTTTGCATTTTTTGCTAATATAGACTTTATCTCTCTATTGAAGACTTCTACTTGCTCACTCACTGAGGATGGTAATGTGTTACCACCTTATAAATTACACCATCGCTGATGATTGCACGTGGAGTGCTAAATTAGGAAAATATATTTCTCTTAAAAAAGGTGGTGACTTTTCTACCTTCATTGTATGGAAGTGCAACTGCCTTCACCCTCTTTGATACATAGTCAACTTCTATCATAATGTATCTCATGCCATAGGTGTTCAAAAATGGGCCCATGAAATCAATCCCCCCCACACTAAACAACTCTAACTCAAGAATATATGTCATGGGAAATTCTTAGTGCCGTGAAATGTTGCCTTGACTCTGAAATTGGTCACAGGCTTTTGAAAAATCATGAGCATACTTGTAAATTGAAGGATAGTAAAACCCACACTATAGAATGTTGTGGTCCATCCACGTGCTACTATGGTGATCGTCGACTGGTGAAGAATGGCAAGCTTAAGAATGCACATCATCTCCACCTATGGAATGCATCTTTGAATCATACCATAAGTGCAAACCCTAAAAAAATATGGCTAATCCAAAAAGAACTTCCTTACCTCATGTATAAATCTCCGTCGGGACAAGATCACATGCCAAATAATTAGCAAAATTAAAAAATCAGGGAATTAAATTTTGAGATGCTGCCAACACTCGCTCATTAGGAAAAATATTATCTATCTCAAGATTATCCCCTAGTTTCTTTATGGTCTCCTCCTTAAGTCTGGATAAGTGGTTTACAACTTGATTTTCTTTCCCTTTTCGATCCTTGACTTCAAAATCAAACTCTTGCAGTAAAAGAACCTAATAAATTAATCTAGGTTTGGAATATTTCTTTAACATCAAGTACCTCAAGGCTACATGGTCTATGTGCACTATTACCTTAGTCCCAATCAAATAAGAATAAAATTTTTCAAAAGAAAAAGCCACAATAAGTAGCTCTTGCTCTGTAACTGTATAATTTTTCTGTGCAGGGTTTAAAGCTCTGCTGATGTAATAGATGGGATACAATATATTTTCCCTTCTTTGGCCTAGAACAACTCTTAAGGCCACTCCGCTCATATCACATATCAGGAGATACGATAATAGGTACCGAAATCAACCATTCCTTTAGGAATTTAAAAGCCTTGAGGCAAGCATCATAAAAAAAAACTTCACCTCCTTCTCTATAAGCTTGCACAGAGGACTTGTAATTTTAGCGAAGTCCTTGATGAATCTCCTATAAAAGCCTGCATGACCTAAAAAATTCTGTATGCCTCTAACTAACACTGGCAGCCAAAACTTCTCAATTATCTCTATCTTTGCTTTGTCGACCTCAATAACATGTTTAGAGAGCTTGTGCCCTATAACGATACCTTATTTCACCGTAAAGTGGTATTTTTCAAATTTTAGTACCAAGTTACACTCTTAACATCTCTGTAGTGCACTGGCTAATGGGATAAACAGCGATCTAATGAGTCCCCAACTAATGAAAAGTTATCTATGAATACTTCAATAGTGTCTTCCACCAAGTCAGAGAATATGGACATCATACATCTCTAAAAAGTGGCAGGCGCATTGTATAGTCTTAATGATATCCTATTGAATGCAAAGGTTCTATAGTGACAAGTAAAGGCAGTCTTTCCTTGGTCTTCGAGAGTAATCATGATTTGATTGTACCGTGAGTAACCAACAAGAAAATAGTACCATTCCCTACATGCTAGTTTTTCTAACATCTGATCCATGAACGACATAGGGAAGTGTCTTTTTTTGTCTACTTGTTTAGCTTTCTGTAGTCCATGATACTCTCCAATCAGTCACTGGCCTTAATGGTACTAATTCATTATTCTCATTTAGAACCACTATGACTCAATATTTCTTTGTCACATATTAAACTGGGCTCACCCACTTGATGTCTGCAATGGGATAACTACCCCAATACCTAACCACTTGATTATTTCCTTTTTCATCACCTCTTACATAGGAGGGTTTAGTTGTCTCTGATGCTCAATACTGGGAATACAGTGTAGCTTAAGCTGTATCTTTTATGTGCATATACCTGGTAGAATCCCTACAATGTCTGCAATAGTCCACCCAATAGCTCTCTTGAACTTTTGTAATACTGATATCAAAGCTTCCGCCTGTGCTCCTGCTAGATCTACCATAATTATTACTGGTAGAGTATTTTGGCCACTAAGAATGCATACTACAAGAGAGGTGGGAAGACTATTAATTTTTTCACAACCTGAGGCTACCCACTACCATGACAATGGTGCTTACGGTCACAAGTGACGCAAGCTAACCCATAAGCTGGTACCTGCAGTGAGCTCTGAATAAAATAGCAATAGTACACATGTACAGAAGATAAATTACTGAATGCAATACAAATCTGATTACTGAAAATATGGTTCAACCATAAGTTTAAAATATCTGATGAAATACTAAAACCTAACTAACAATTTAAAGCAATAGATAATACTAAAAAGACTGATAAATCAAATAAGTGTCTAAGTGACTAGCTGATTGTCTGATAGCCTTTAACTGACTGAGGAGTTGATAGGACAGGCCCCCTACTAAACCCGATTGACTGAACATAAGAAAATACTAATGTAATAAATAAGAGATATTATATCATTGATGGATGAGGACTCACCACTACGACTGCTATGTAACACTGGCTGTCTAACTACGTTTGAGAAACTGAGCCTCCGAAGCTATGATATAAGACATCATTGAGTAAAGAAGAGTATGCAGTTAGTACTTTGAATGTATTGGTATATGAGATAGGGTATGGCTGAAATACATGGGATACTGTGCATATGATTTAAGGACTATTTGAACAACATGAAATAACAGAGCATGAATATCTAATAATGCAAGACCAAGCATATACATTTTTCTAAAATAATCTGTAAACTGAAAGACTAAAATTTGTGTTACTGTAAGTATGTATGCTTTAGTCAAGTAAACCTAAACTAAATATACACTAAATACTATACTAAGATTGTGGGAGGTATCATGTAACCGACATGCCCTAATCTAAGAGAATCAGGGTCCAATCTATAACCCCAGTTAAAGGGTGTCAGTACCATGCCACGGGTACTAACACTGGTTGTATGGATTCACTAAATCGGTGTCCAAAAGGACTAAAAAGTCACCCTACCCTGATAGGTGTTCTAGTGAGATATGTGTCACCCTCAACTAGTAGGTGAACACCTTGTCAACACTCAACTCACAGGCAGAAATCTCTAAGCTACACTGGCTATGTAGTTCCGTAACTCATAGATTGGTAATAAGGGTCACATCCTCTACTGCCAGGTGATCCTCCATCCCTGGGTTTGCTCGATGCTAAATCCAACTCCCAACTGAGCTGACACTAGAACTGAAACTAGACTGAGTTTAACTAAACATGATTTCATAACTGATAGTGCTCATTATAATTATAATAACTAAATAAATAGGAATAATAATGGTTTAACTGAATCATACTTGAAAATCTAAAGATTATGTAAAACACGTAGATATTGGGTGTTCATAACCCACTAGCATTGAATGATCATTGAATGCAGTAACAAGCTTAAAACTATAATAAAGGATCATGGTTCAAACCTATAAGCATAGACATTTCATCAAACATGTGGGGATCATGAATTTAAAATGGGAATGCTTTCTAAGAATCATAAATTTAGGTTTTATCATGGGATTCACTTGAATAAAGCATGGGAAACTCAAATTCATAGCATGAGGAATTCAAAATCTTGCATTGAATCATACATGGGCTAAATTGAATTAAAATCACTGTGAAAACATGAATTAAACCCATCTTAAGCAATATAAAATACCATAATAGTAGAAAAATCCATTATTTAATTGAAAAGAGGGTTTTTGGGATCCATGGGTAAAAGGACCCATGAATGAACACATATCTTAAACTTTTAACTTGAAATGAAAAATCCTATTCTTGATGCCTTCTTGAAAGTTCTTGAACTTGGGGAACTTGAATTATTGATTTCTTAGGAGAAAGGAATTGAATTTGTCTTCTTGGGGAAAACGAATGGTTTTATTGGGAGGATAATTAGAGGAGAAGGGAAAAATTATGCCCTAAATGATTCCTACGTCATGATATGAATGATTGGATTGAGGGGGAGAAGAGATAATTGCCCTTCAACCATTTATATTCGTAACTAGACGGAATAAGCTTACTGCGACGTGGTCATATTATGGTAGTGTATTTCCCTCATTACGATGTGGTCTGTATACCATATGGATTAATACCACATCATGAGCTTATCACGGTAATCCTTTGGTTTCATGATCCAAACATGACCCAAACCCCGTTTGAAAAAACCAAAACTTCTCTGAGACATGCTGCTTACATCCCTTAACATGAATCAACTCAAAAACCAATATCTTAGGGTTGGGAAGACCAAAATAAAAATCCTTAAAGATTAGAGGCCTTAAAAATGACTAAGTCCATAACACTTAGAGAAAGTTTCAGGCATTACGCACCTTATGCATGCAACTTAAAGCTGAGTTAAGCTAAGAATAATATGACGTATTATAATATCTCCCCCTTAGGCGCATTCATCCTCGAATGAGACTAGTTAGACTGAGAGTACTGTACTCAGGAAACTGTGATCACATACTGAACATGCATGACTGGGAACATGAGTACATAATGCGTCTAAAGCATGATACATGAACTGAACTGATTTCGTGAATACATGAAATAACATGAAAATGATTATATGGATGGAACTAAGAATGGGAAAGAGTCAATCAAAGGAACATTGTTACCTCAAGCTGAGTTTGAGTTTGAGGAGAAAATATGACGGTACTTGGTACACATACCCGTCTTTTCTTCCTAAGTATGTCCCTTAACGGACTGATTTCTCCATAGAACTTTAACCAAGGGTACTTCTTTATTCCTTAGTCTACGAGTTTAACAATATAGGATCTCAACTGGGACTACTTCAAAAGAAATACCATCCTAAACACCTGTACTTTCTAAAGGAATAATAATAACTGAACCATCGATACATTTATTTAACAAAGAAACATTAAACACTGGATGGATTGATGCCAAATCTACATGCAACTCTAGCTCATAAGAAACCTTGTTAAATTGGTTAATGATTCTATAACAACCAACATATCAGGTATTAATTTTCTCTTTCTTGACAAATCTCTTCACTCCCTTCATCATCGAGATTTTTAAATAGACTAAATCACTAACATCAAACTCACGATATCTTCTTCTCACGCCTACAAAAGATTTCTGATGGCTTTGGGCTATCTTTAGCCTCTCTTGAATTAGCTTAGCTTTCTCCAGCATATCAAACACTGAATCTGGCCCTATTAAAGTAGCCTCACTTGCTTTAAACTAACCAATAGGAGATCTACATTTCCTTCCATAGAGAGCCTCAAATGGAGCCATCTTAATACTAGAGTGATAGCTGTTATTATTGGCAAACTCAATCAAAGGTAAATGGTCATTCGAATTACCTTTAAAATCAATAACACAAGCTATCAACATATCCTCTAAGGTATGAATGGTCCTCTCTACCTTACTATCAATCTGAGGATGAAAAGCTGCACAGAGATGAAATTAGGTACCAAGACCCTTCTGAAAAGCCTTCCAAAAGTGAGAGGTAAAGTAGGTACCTCTATCTGATATGATAGAAAATAGAACTCTATGCAACTTAACCAACTCCCTAATGTAAAACCTGGCATAATCCTCAGCTGAGTATGAAGTATGAACTGGCAAGAAATGAGATGATTTGGTCATTCTATCCACAATGACCCATATCAAATTATGCTGACGACGTGTATGAGGAAAACCCATTACAAAATCCATGTTCACCACTTCCCATTTACAAGTGGGTATATTGAACTCCTACAGTGAACTACTAGGCCTATGGTGCTTTACTTTAACCTGCTGACAATTTGAACACCTAGCCACAAACTCTAAAACATCCTTGTTCGTAACATTCCACCAATAGATTTCCCATAAGTCATAGTATATCTTTGTAGCTCCTGGATGAATAGAATATTGCGCACCATGCGCTTCTACCATAATTCGTTGCCTCAAATCATCAACACATAGAACATATAACCTGCCCTGAAAATGGAACACACCATCTCCTCCTTAGGAGAAAACCTTTATTTTTTGATCTCTGATAACCAAAGAAGATTCTAAACCATTCTGAAACCATATACTACCCTCAGCTGAATCATCTAACCAAATGCCTAATCTAGCAAGCTGATGAACCTCCCGGACTAAATTTTTCTTATCATCCTCAACATGTGATACACTATCAATAGACAATCTTCTAAGGGCATCTGCCATATATTAGCCTTGCTCGGATGATACAAAACACTCATGTCATAATATTTCAACAACTCAAGCCACCTACTCTGACGAAGATTCAAATCTTTCTGCAAGAACACATAATTCAAACATTTGTGATCTGTGAATACAACAACATGGATCCCATAAAGATAATGCCTCTAAATTTTGTAGGCAAAAACAACAGCTGCCAACTCAAGATCATGAGTAGGATAATTCTTCTCATGGGTTTTAAGCTATCTAGAGGCATTATCTATGACCTTAGCTCTCTGTATTGAAACATAACCAAGATAAACTTTAGAAGCATCATAGTAAACTAAAAACCCATCTAAACCATAAGGCAAAGTTAAGACTGGGGATAAAGTGAGTCGAGTCTTCAACTACTAAAAACTCTTCTTACATGAATCTGACCACTGAAATTTGACTTTATTCTGAGTCAATCGATACATTTGGGATGCAATAGAAGAAAACCCTTCAATAAAGCATCTGTAATAGTCAGCCAAACCCATGAAACTCCTGATATCTGACGGAGAGATAAGTCTGGACTAGTTTCTCACTGAGGGTCAATTCAAATGCCATCATAAAAAATAATATGGCCAAGAAAGGCTACTGATCTTAGTCAAAATTTTCATGTACTGAACATGGCGAACAACTGATTAGCTTTAAGGGTCTGTAACATAATTCTCAAGTGGTATGCCTATGAGAATAGACAAGAATATTATCAATGAAGACAATGATGAACATGACCAAGTACTACTTGAACACTCTATTCATCAAGCCTTCAAAAGTGCTGGGGCATTATTAGTCCAAAAGATATAACTAGAAATTCAAAGTGACCATACTGAGTTCTGAAAGCTATCTTCAAAATGTCACATTCTCTGACTCTGGGATGATGATAGATGGATTTGAGGTCTATCTTAGAGAAGTAACTAGCACCCTAAAGTTGGTTGAACAAGTCATCAATCCTGGGAAATGTATACTTATTCTTGATTGTGAATTTGTTTAACTAACGGTAATCAATGCACATGATGAGAGAACCTTCTTTCTTATGCATGAATAAGACTGGATCACCCTATGAGGAAATACTGGGACTAATGAATCCATTATCTAAGAGATCCTTCAATTGTTCTTTCAATTCCCTAAGCTCGCTGAAGTCATTATGTAGGTCCGAATAGAGATAGCCTAGGTATTTGGTAGAAGATCTATGCCAAAGTCAATTTCTCTTTTGGGAGAAACTCCGGTAAGGTATTCAGGTAGCACATCTAGAAATTCCCTTACTACTAAAATAAACTCACGACTTGAAGTCTTAGAACTAGAGTCTTTGACTCGAGCAAGATGGTAAACACACCCTTTAGATATCATTTTTCTTGCCTTAAGGTAAGAAATAATCTGACCCCTAAGCACAGAGGTACTACCATTCTATTTAATAAATGGTTTATTGGAAAACTAAAATTGAACAACTCTATTTCTACAATCAACTGAGGTATAACATGAGTGGAGCCAATTCATGCCAAGAATGACATCAAAATCACTAATCTCTAACTCCACAAGATCAGCTGAGGTAATTTTCTAAGATTCAGTAATCGGGAAATTTTTGTATACCCATCTGGAGATAATAGATTTACCCACTAGGGTAGTCACTAAGAAAGGTTCTGCTAAATATTTGGGAGTGACATCAAAATTAAAAGCTATATAGAGGGTTACAAAGGAGAGTGAAGCTCCGTGGTCTAATAAAGCATAAACATGGATATGAAAGGCCTGCAACATACCCGTAACTACATTAGGAGAACTTTTCTAATACTATTAGGTTTGGAGGGCATACAACCTATTTCGACACTGCCCATTGGTTGCATTGGAAGTGACTCCGTACTAAGTCAGGCGACCGCCTAGAATTGGAGGATGGTTGAACTTACCCTACATCTAAAACACATTATTTCCAGCTCTACACCCCCCCTAATGATTCCTGCCATATTTTTCACAGAGTGGATTAGTACGACCACTATTCACACTACTATAGGACTTAGAGCCTGACGCCTTATCCTAACTATATTTCCTAAACTTAGACACTGGCGTACTAGATAAAGATGGAGTTGGGGATGAAAACTTCTGTTGGAACTAAGAACGGTTACCATCTTTTTTCCTTGGCTGAGAAAAGTTAAAACTACCAATTCTGGCTCTCTTATTCTCTCTCTCTTTCTCCTTAAGCTTCTCTTCCTTAATATGCTGAGCATGAACCATAAGTCTAGATAAGTCTATATACTTAATCAATATAGCAGTCCTATACTCTTTAACTATACTGTCAGCTACACCAGACACGTATGTAATCATTTTAGACCTAATTTTAGCTACCACATTAGGAGCATACCTTGCCAACTGAGTAAACTTAAGGGAGTACTCCTTCACACTCATGCTACCCTAATTTAAATTAATAAACTCCTAAATCTTAGACTCCCTCAAATATAATAGGATGAACCTATCTAGAAAAGCCATGGCAAATTTCTCCCACTCAATAGGCCTTGCACCAATACCATGGTCTTTCTTCCATTGCTTCAACCAGGTGAGAGCTACATTCTATAATTGATATACAGCCAAATTTGCACTCTCACTCAAAGTGATGCCCATAATATATACCACCTTCTGAACAATATCAAAAAACTCATGCAGATCCTCTTCAAACTTAGATCCTAAAAACAAAGGGGGATTCATTTGTGTAAAATCCTGAATCCTAGCCGTAGTTGTATTTACCACTGGATTGGCTAGGAAAATAGCTCACTAATTATTCAGACCAGCTATTTAATAGGCTAAGTTAGTGAAAGTAGCTTTAAACTTAACGTGAGAAACATGTTCATATAGGGGATCTTTCTGAACATGAGAAGGTGCAGGCTGGTCCCCATTCCTTTTTTTGTTATTTCTTCTATGAGGTATGGTCTATAAATAGAATAAATGTTGAGTTAGAAAGATAGTTTAAATATATCTTATGCTCTTTTGCATGAAATGAATAATGAAAGAAGGGAAACTTTTCTTAAATCATCTCATAGCCTCTTGTCTATAAGTGTGGCGCGCTTCACACCCATGCACTAAACTTTACTCAATGCGGCTTTTAAATACCCTAAGACATTGTAAAACCTTAGGCTCTGATACTAAATTTTGTCATAACCTGAGGCTATCCCCTAGCTGTGACAATGATGCTTATGGTCACAAGTGACCACAAGCTAATCCATGAGCTGGTACCTGCTGTGAGCACCAAATAAAATAACAATAAATAGTACACGTGTGAAAAGATAAACAATCAAATATAATACTAATCTAAATACTAAAAATATGGTTAAACCACAAGTCTAAAACATCTAATGAAATACTAAAATCTAATTGTCAATTTAAAATAATTGATAATACTAAAAGGACTAATAAATTGAATAAGTGTCTAAGTAACTGTCTAAAAGCCTCTAACTAACTGAGGAGTTGATGGGACAGCCTCCAACTAACCCCGATTGGTAGAACATAATGAAATAATAAAGTATTGCATAATAGATAATATATCCTCGATGGATGGGGACTCACCATATTGGCTGCTAGGTAATGCTGGTTGTCTAACTATGATTGGGAAACTGAGCCTCTGAACCTATGATATAAGACATCATAGCGGAAAGAAGAGTATGCAGTCAGTACTTTAAATGTAATGGTATATAAGATCACGTTTAGCTTAAATATATAAGATACTGTGCATATGAGATAAGTGAAATTCAAGAGGGGTGTGAATTAAAATTTTCTTCTATGAGTCGACTACCGACTCCTCACAGTAGACTCACCTACAGATCAAAACACTTCCAAAATATATTAAACTTGAACAGTTAAGCATGCAAATAATAAATCATAAATTAAACAACATAAAGATTTATCCTATTTTGGCACACCAATCCAGTGCATACGTCCAGTCCCCTTGGGTTTCAAGTTTCCTTTAGATCATTGAAGGTTTGGTTTGAGTACACTGATAGGAAATAAGTTCTGAAGACTTATTTTTCTCTTCAGATCTTGTGACACAACTTCAGTTGATGTTACAAAGATGACTCAGTCCTATTATTTATATAATAATTATAAACTAACATTATAGAGCTTTGTAAGACTAAGAGTGATACACTTTGAATTTTCTTCTTGAAGTTGCATAAAGAGTGTCTATCTTTGGTCTTATCCTTTTATAGTCTTCTACTGCTACCCTTTATAAGGAAACCCAAGAGATTTCTTCTCAATCAAGGATATGAATTGATTCCTTGATTGAGGAATGTAGCCATCTATAATGTCCATATCAGATATGATACCTTGACAATGTAGTTGTGATCTTCGCATCTCAATTGATTTATTCTACAGTGAATCTGGGGATTACAACCATGATTTTGGAAAGGTTGAGCCTTCTCTTATTTTTCTGATTTGCTTGCCATACTAAGGTCCTTCATATCATTAGCGAGATATTGTATCATGATTTTCTGTGATGTTTGGGACTATGATGCTCCTGTTATTTGTCTTCTCATGATTGATTTTACTTGGATGCTACTTGGATACGGTTGATGTCTTTCCATTCTTTATCTTCCTTCTATTTCTGAAGCTAGCTTCCGTTATCTTTCCATTATTACCAGCAGTAGAGATACACTTGTGAGTTTATCATTATTAAAATAGAAACTTGGGAGGCCAATAATCTCCCCCTTTTTGATAATGAAAACAAGATTAAACATCAGTTAACTTTCCTGTCTGTTATCTTGCTCACCCTAACTAGTGTAAGTACTAGCTGACATTTGAGCTTGTTCTGCTCCTCCTGACCGATAGGCTACTCTGATGTTTTTTGTGGCTACTTTGATGTTTCAGTCCTTCCCCCCTTTAACATAATAAAAAAGAAATAATATACATGCAAAATACACACATAAAAGGTTTCTAAATATCATGAATGCTAATGATACCAAGCCTTTTTTGTAGAGAGAAAAATCTTTTTTCTAGCATAGGTTTTTTAAAGATATCTGCTAATTGATTTTTAGAGTCAACAATGTTTAGGCAAAAGTTACCATTTTCAACATGATCTCGAATGAAATGCTGCTTGATATAAATATATTTAGCCCTAGAGTGATGCACAGTGTACTTAGATAGGTTGTTGGCACTAGTGTTATCACATATAATAGGAAAAAATTTAAAATCTAAGTCAAAGTCAAGAAGCTGATGCATAATCCATAGAATTTCAGTGCCATAGCTTCTGTAGCTATGTATTCAATTTATGAGGCTGAAAAGATCGATAGAAGTCTGTTTCTTGCTATGCTAAGAGATAAGATCATCACAAAAAATTTGACACATTTCACTGGTGATTTTTCTATCACTTTTTTCTCCTACAATATCAGTATCTAAATATCTGATTAAATTAAAATAAGAAGAGCAAGGATACTATAGAACGAGGTATTTTGTTCCTATTAGATGTCATATGACTCATTTGACGGTAGTGATATGAGATTCCTTACGAGTCGCCTGGAATTAGACATATTTACACATATTGAACATAATATCTAGTCAACTTGCAATTAATTAGAGTAGATATCTGATCATCCCATGGTACATTTTTTGTCAATGTTCTTTCTGAACAAATCTGAATCAATGCTTGTGGATGGACTCATGGGTGTTCCATAGGCCTTTCCCTTCTCCATGTCAAACTTTTTGATGAGTTCTTTCATCTATTTGGTTTAACTAATGAAGGTACCCTTTGGAGTTTGCTTGATTTGTAGCCCTAGAAAGAATGTGAGCTTTTTTATAAGACTTATTTTGAATTCTCCTTTCATCAAATTAGCAAAATTCTTGCCCATAGAGAGGTTAGACCTACCAAAAATGATACCGTCAACGTAAACTTGCATAATGAGGAGATTTGAATTGAGCTTTTGAATGAACAAAGTTGTATCAATTTTATCCCTTTGAAAATTATTATTTACTAAAAAAGTACTCAGTCTCTCATACCAAGATTTTGGGTCTTGTTTGAGGCCGTAGAGTGCTTTTGATAGCTTGAAACATGATTTGGAAATAAAGGATCTTCAAATGCATGGGTTTGTTTTACAAAATCTTCCTTATGAATAAATCTATTTAAGAAAGAAATTTTTACGTTTATTTGATATAATATAAAACATTTGAATGTGGCAAAAGCTAGTAAAATTCGTCTTCTCTCTAATCTAGCCATAGGGGCAATAGTTTCATTGTAATCAATACCTTCCTACTGAGAGTAGCCTTGAGCTATGAGCCTAGATTTATTTCTGATAACTTTACCTTCTTCATTTACCTTATTTTTGTAGACCCATTTGGTTTCAATTACTGAGCAGTTTCTTGGTCTTTAAACTAGTGTCCAAACTTGATTTTGTTCAAATTGTTCTAGTTCTCCCTTTATTTCTTCAATCCATGATTCATCATTGAGAGCTTTATCAATTTTCTTCAGTTCAATTTAAGACACGAGGGAAACAAATGCTTTTCTCTTTAATGATACTCTGGTTTGCACTTTGTCTTCTGGATTTCCGATGATGAGTTTATTTGGATGGAGTTAGATTCATTAAATATAATGTGCATAGATTCCTCAATAACCAAATATCTTTTATTAAAATCCCTGTAAGCACGACTAGTGGGACTTCATGGATCAAATTTTCCTAGGGTTTTTTACCATTATTGGTGAATAAAAAATTTGCAGCCGAAGGGATGAAAGTAGCCGATATTGGGCTTCTTTCCTCTCTAGAGTTCATAAGGTGTTTTCTTCAAAATAGGTCTGATCAGAAACCTGTTGATGATATGACATGCTATACTACCTGCTTATTCCCAAAAGTGATATGGGAGATTGTGCTCCAACATCATTGATTTGGCGGTTTCCTGGAGGAACCGATTCTTTCATTCTACTACACCATTTTATTGGGTAGATCGTGGTGAAGATAAGTTCTAAGAGTATCCATTTTGAGCACAATATTCTTCAAATGCTTTATTTTCAAATTCTCCTCTATGATCGCTGTGAATGTAGGTGATAATATGCTTGACTTTTATCTGTATTTTTCTACAAAACATCTCAAAATTTGTAAAATCTTCATATTTATGTGCAAGAAACATAACCCAAGTAAATTTTGAGTAATCATCAACTATGACAAAAATATATATTTTTCCTCCAATACTTGTGATTTTGGTGGGAACAAATAGATCCATGTGGATTATTTAGAGAGGCCTGGTAGTAGAGACAATGTCCTTAGCTTTGGAAGATGTTCTAGTCTATTTACTAGTTGGCAGGCATCACAGATATGATCCTTTTCCAACTTGAGTTTTGGCAGACCTTTCACCAAATCAAGCCTAGACACTTTCTCAATAATGTGTATGCTAGCATGCCCGAGCTTCCTGTGCCACAACTAAGTATCATTGGCTTATAGAGTAAGGTAGGTCAGGGTGGCAAAGTCAAGACTATTTAAAATGTAAATGCTATTAATGCATTCACCAATAAGGGAGATATTTCTTTTATCATGGTTAATTGAGTAGCTTTTAGCTTTAAAGAGCACTCCAAACCTAGTGTCACATAGTTGACTGATGCTGAGCAGGTTGTGTTTGAGACTGTCTACATGGTATACTTCGCTGAATTCACATGATAAGCTGAGTTTTACTGATCCAACTCTAATGATGTTGCCTTTGGCATTATCACCGAATCTAACTGATCCCCCATCTACTTTCTTTAGGGAAGAAATATTCTCCTTCTTTCCAATAATATTTCTAGAACATATGCTGTGAATGACCCATATTCCTTTTTTGTAGCTTTTGTGGATCTATTCCTGTAAAACAAGAAGATTAATTTTGTTTAGGTACCTAAGTTGTCTTGGTTCTTTCGGGTTAGGTGTGATTTCCTTGGGATTCCAAACCTACACACTTTTAAGCTTATTCCTGCAGCTATATGACTTGTGTCCTCTTTGTCCATAGGATAAGAAGATGGGTCCTCAAAAAGAAAAGAAGGTCTTAGCTAATTTAAACAACCCTGAGAAAAAACTCAGATTCCTTTTTAAGGAGTTTGTTCCTATGAAACTGTGGTTTGGGGACCTTTTAAGATTATTTAATTTGGTTTTTGCATCACCAAGCTCTTCATAAAACAAGTCATTTTCAACTTGACATGCCTCAATTTTTATTTAACTATTTATTCGTTCTTCTAGGAGTTTTGATTAAAATGAAGTTTAGAACTTTATTTTCTTGAGAAAACTTATTATATTCATCTATAGTTTTTTGAAGTTCATCAATTTACATATCCAGATTACACTAAAGAGTATTACAGTTATAATAGTTATGTGGAATTACCTCACTAGGTCCACCTATTGCCATAAAGCACATGTTTGCACCCTCTATTTCTTCTTCAGTTTCATCTTTATCGCTATAGGACCCAAAATTTTGAATTTTTTGGCCGAACATTGACTCAATTTTGGACAGTTTTATTTGAAATGTCCAAGCTTTCCACAGTAGCAGTAGAGATCATTGATTCTGATAGATTCAGTGTTCTTGCATCCCTGGGATCTTTGTTGTCTCTATCTCATGATCTGCTATACCCAAAGTTGATAAGGACCATTCCTTTACTACCAGTATTTTCCAGAATATCCTTCTCTCCGGAGTAGTATTAAAGGCTACTGTTTTCGTTCTTCCATTGTTGTGAAACCTCTGGATATAATTTGTCTCATATGCAATAAGGTTACCTCACAGTTCATCATATGTCATGTTGTAAAGGTCTATCTTCCAAAATGGCAGCCTTGGTTTCCCAAGTCTTTGGGAGAGTTTGAACTAACTTTTGGACTTGAAGGCTATGAGGATAGATCATCCCCAGTGACTTCAGTTCGCACATGACTTTACTGAATCTGGTGAACATTGTTTCAATAGCCTCATTTTCCTTCATTTTTAACAACTCATATTCATTTACATGAGCAGTAATTTTTGACTTCTTGACTTTGGTGGTTCTTTCATAGGTTACCTCTAGTTTATCCTAAATTTCTTTTGTTGTCTCACACCTTGATATCTTGTCGTATTCTTCTCTAATAACTGCACACAAAAGTAAACTTATATCACGTGTGTTAGTTTGGATTGCCTCCTGTTATTCTTTGGTAATATCAAATTTTTTAAGATCTTCCATATCAGTGCTACTGGATTCTTTATCCTTGTTGTTTTGTTTTTTAGTGAGCCCTGGAATTGGCTTAGGACCCTTTTTGATGACAACCCAGGCTTGGTAGTCATTTGATTTGACAAAGATGGTGAATGTTTTCTTCCAGTATAAGTAGTGTTGTTAATTGAAGTATAGCGGTCTTGTGGAGGAGGGCCTATCCTAAATAAGAGCATCGAGAATTTGGTAATTAGCCATTTAATCTTTGCTCACTTGCAATTAAGCAATGCTATTTGTGAGATCTACTGTGATACCAATTGAAATTCAATTGGGGGGGGGGGGTAAATTAAAATTTTCATCTGCGAGTCGACTACTGATTCCTCACAGTCGACTCGCCTGCAGATTAGAATACTTCATAAACAGATTAAAATTACATAGTTAAGCACATAAATAATAAAGCATAAAGTAAACAACAAAAATATTTATCCAGGGTTGACACACCAATCCAGTGCCTACATCCAATCCCCTTGGGTTTCAAGTTTCCTTTATATCGGTGAAGGTTTGGTTCGAGTACAATGATAAGAAACAAGTTTTAAAGATTTATTTTGCTCTTCAGATCTTGTGACACAACTTCAGTTAACGTTACAAAGATGACTTAATCCTACTCTTTATATAACAATTGTAAGCTAACGTTATAGAGCTTTGTATGACTAAGAATGAGACACTTTGAATTTTCTTCTTGAATTTGCGTAAAGTGTGTCTATATTTGGTTTTCTCCTTTTATAGTCTTTTGTTGCTATCCTTCATAAGGAAACCCAAGAGATTTCTTCTCAATCAAGAATATGAATAGATTCCTTGATTAAGGAATGTAGCTTTGTATAATGTCCATATCAAATATGTCCATAAATGACTTTGAAGAAAGTCCATATCAGGTATGTCTACGATCTAAATTTTCTTTTTGATTTTAATGCCTTACTAATGTACTTGCGATCTTCTCTTCTCGATTGATCCAGCATGTTGTGAATCTGTGGATTGGAACCATGATTATGGGAAGGTTGATCCTTCTTATATTTCTGCGATCTGCTTGCCATGCCGAGGTCCTCTATATCATTGGCGACATATTGTGTCATGATTTTCCGTAATGTTTGGGACTATGATTCTCCTTCTATTTATCTTCTCAAGATTGATTTTACTTTGATGCTGCTTGGATACGGTGGATGTCTTTCCATTCTTGATTGCCTTTCTATTTCAAAAGTCGGCTTCCTTTATCTTTCCATTATTTCTAGCTACAGAGATACACTTGTAAGTTTGTCATTGTTAAATCATAAACTTGGGAGGCCAACAATAAGGATTAATTGAAAAACATAAAATAATTGAGCATGAATGCATGAAAACTGTGATATTTGAGAATGCAAGACCAAGCATATACATGTTTCTAAAATAATCTGTAAACTGAAAGACTGAAATTTGTATAACTGTAAATCTGTATACTTTGGTCAATCAAACCTAAACTGAATATACACTGAATACTAGACTGAGATTGTGGAAGGTATCATGTAACTGAATGCCCCAATCTGAGCGAATCAGTGTCCAACCTGTAACCCTATCTAGAAGGGTGTCAGTACCATGCCACGAGTATTAATACTGGTTGTGTGGATCCACCAAACTGGTGTCTCAAAGAACTAAGGAGTCACTCTCAACTGACAGGTGCTCTAATGAGATATGTGTCACCTTTAACTGGCAGGTGAACACCTTGTCAACCCTCATCTTGTAGGTAGATATCTCTGACCTACACTGGCTATGTAGTTTTGTAACTCAGGGATTGCTACTAAGGGTCACACCCTCTACTGCCAGGTGAGCCCCCATCCCTGGGTTTGCTTGGTGATAAATCCAACTCCCAACTAAGGTGACACTGGAACTAAAACTGGACTGAGTTTAACTGAAAATGATTTCATGACTGATAGTGCTCATTACCATCATAATAACTGAATAAATAGGAATAATCATAGTTTAATTGAATTATACTTGAAAATCTAAAAATCATGTAAAACACGTGGGTATTGGGTGTTCATAACCCACCAGCACTGAATGATCATTGAATGCAATAACAAGCTTAAAAACTATAGTAAAGGATCATGGTTCAAAACCCATAAGCATTGACATTTCATCAAACATATGGGGATCATGAATTTAACACGGGAATGCTTGCTAAGAATCATAAATTTAGGATTTATCATGGAATTCACTTGAATAAAGCATGGGAAACCCAAATTCATAGCATGAGGAATTCAAAATTTTGTATGAAATCTTACATAGGCTGAATTGAATTAAAATCACCGTGAAAACATGAATTAAACCCATCTTCAGCAATATAAAATATCATAATAGTAGAAAAATCTATTCTTTAATTGAAAAGAGGGTTTTTGGGCTCCATGGGTAAAAGGACACATGAATGAACACCCCACGTACCTTAATCTTTTAACTTGAAATGAACAATCCTATTCTTTATGCCTTCTTGAAGGTTCTTGAACTTGGGGAACTTGAATTATTGATTTCCTGGGGAGAAAGGAATTGAATTTGTCTTTTTGGGAATAGGGAATGGTTTTCTTGGGAGGATAATTGGAGAAGAAGGGCCAAATTATGCCCTAACTGATGCCCAAGTCATAATATGAAAGATTGGGTGGAGGGGGAAAAGATAAAATTTCTCTTTAACCATTTATATTCATAACTGGACGGAACAAGCTTACCGCGATGCGGTCATATCGTGGTAGTGCATTTCCCTCACCGCGAAGCGGTCTCTATGCCATCGGGACTAATACCATGTCGTGGGATTATCACGGTAATCCTCTAGTTTTCTGATCCAAACATGACCCAAACCCCATCCAAAAATTCCAAAACTTCTCTAAGACATGCTAGTTACATCCCTGAAAATGAATCAACTCAACAACAAATATCTCGGGGTGGGGAAGACCAAAATGAAAATCCTCAAAGTTTAGAGGCCTTAAAAATTACTAAGTCCCCAATACTTAGTGAAATCTTTAGGCCTTAAGCCACTTATGCATGCAACTAAAAGCTAAACAGAGCTAAGAATAATACGGGGTATTAATAATTAAAATATCGATGGTTATTCAATCGATGGTCTTGTAGTAGGTGTGGTTCTGTTCTTCAAGTCAAGATCCAGCTTCTTAGGGGTATATTTGTATGAACCTATGCCATGTAGTGCATGAACCATCTCATCATAATCATCTATTCCATCACTCTCAAAGTTCATGATCATTGCTGCTAATTCTTGTGCCCTTAGTCTCTCCTCAATAGGTACCTCTGCTGCAGCCACATTATCGTCCACAACATCAATCACTGCTACCACTCACATATTATCAGGCTACTTAACTATCATGCATATATTTAACATTATTTTCTTATCATTCTATTTGAAAGTTATCTCCTCTAGGTCCATATCAATCAATACCCAACTAGTGGACAAGAAAGGTCTACCCAAGATAATGGAAGAGTGAGCATCTACTTCACAGTCTAAAATAATAAAATCTACTGATACGTGAATGATGCCACCTTTACTTCTCTATTAAGAACAATACCCACTGGTTCCTGTATAGATGAATCAACCATCAACAACCTTATAGATGTAGGCTTGAGTTTGCCTAACCCCGCTACTTTGTATATCACGAATGACAGTACATTTATTCCTACTCCCATATCGCATGGAGACCACTTAATGACATAAGGCCCAATAGAACATGGAATGATGACTGCACCCGGTCTCTCTTCTTTTCAACTAATGGTGCATGAAGATATGCACTAAATTGCTGCACTATATCTTGAAGCTTTTTTTCTACCCAGTTATCATTATCGTCACTCCCAAAATCATTATCACTGTAAGTTAACTTTTCATATTTTTCTTCAGGTGGCTTATCTACAACAATATTTTCCATATGTGGCTTATTTGTGGTAGGCAAAAGGTGATCATCATGTGGGGAATTACTCCTTGTGTTAATCGCCAGACAATGAACTAGTGTTGGAGGATTTAACACATTATCACTAGGAAGTGCACCTGTCTGACATTGGGCCAAAGTGATAGAATTTTACCCATACTGCTGGTCCAACTACTTCACAATAGTTGAATGTGATTCAACCTTCTAAGTCAATCTTTAAACATCGGCTTTGAGTTTTTTGAGGAAATTTTCTCGACTCGCTTGACCTTTCATCCGCTTAGCCAACATCTTTTATATTTTGGATGCCACATCTTGTCTGCCAGGTGGAATGTATTTGTCTCTATCATTGTATTTCCGACCTTGATTACCTTGACCTGGGGCTTGGAAACCTTCCAACTAATGATCTACATACTTTGCCTCTTCCTCTAACACAAAATCATGCACCCTAGAAGCTGCACCTCTAACGCTTACTACATTAATCTTTGCAGAATTTATTATTGTAAATTATTTGGCCAACTCACCAATGTCTTTCCTCAATAGTGAAATCTCCTAAGCTACAATATCCTCAACTACCCTTCGTTCACCAAAAGCTCCAATGGCATAAATGTCAGGACCTTTCTCAACCACCCGAGTTGGCCACCCTCATTTAGTTAGTGAGATCTTATCCATAAAACTCATAGACATCTCCTATCATAATCTCATAAAGGTTACTCTGGAGATAGTGTCTGCCATTGCTTTGGAACTGATAATTAGGGCTCTATAAAAGATCTCCAACAAACTTGTCCCTGAGATCCGGTGGTTGGGCACCATGCTAAGCTTCTTCTTGAACCTGAACCATGCCTCATACATAGATTTAGACTACACCTGCCTAAAGTTATAGATATCATCCTTGAGCTATAGTACCCTAGATGGAGGAAAGAACCTATTAAAGAATTATCCGCATAACTCACTTCATATAGTGATAGACCCTCTTGGAAGTTCCCCTAGCCATAAATATGCTTCTCCAGTAAGCGAGAAGGGAAACAAATTCAATCTCAATGCCTCCTGATCTACCTCAAGTTTGTTATATAAAGTGTAGATCCTAATAAAATTCACCAGATACATATTTGCATCGTTTGTAGGTAGCCGAGCAAACACACTTTCAAGTATAAGAGCCGATTCATAGCACTAGAAATGTTGAACTGGACATTAGGGGGTAAAATAGGAGGAATGATAGCTCCTGTCTCTGCCAGCTCAACGTATCCCATATCCTCTTCATCAACTTTATATGCCTGAATCTACTGATATATTGGGATTACTTGGGGTTTGCCTACTCTATTTATATTCTGGTTTCCACCGAGTACTGCTCAACGGTCTACTGCTGGTATCTGTTCAACTAACTCTGCCTCCTATGCAATGCATTGAGCTTCTTCTACTACCCTTTTCTCATTTTCAGCTTGAGCTAAAATCTTACTAGTCTGTTTTTGACTTAGACAACCTACTAGGTATTTGTACGATCCTTTCTGGATTCATATTCAGTAGGAGTAAGGGGTTGCTTTTACTCTATGTGCTAGGCATTCACCGACATATGCCAAACTAATAACAAAAAACCCCAAAGACTAGAACAACTTTAATTCACAAATCAACACTGTATTCCTCGACAACAATGCTAAATTTTGATGATGTTCAAACAATACCTACTCTCAGATTATGATACATTCGCTGTCAAAATATACTAACCCAACAAAGCTTGGGGTCAAATCCCAAGGAAATATGTGGACTCATGGATTTTAGATGCTGTAATAAACGGGAAAAAACTAGAAAAGTAAATGGATGAATTTTAATGGCAGTGTAGAACAAAGAGAAAATATCAACTTCGTTCGTGATCAATATTGGTGAACATTAGGATTGTGTCCCTCCATGGCTTCTCAACTCTGTAGGTTTATCATGATTTGTTGAACCAACCTGATACCTTGCATGCAGAATTACTAAGTTATGTATCATCTACATTTTTTGGGTTGAGTAGATAAATTTTACCCTTTGCCTTTTGAGTTTTAGGATGTCGCATTACTAACCTTTATCTTAATCCGAGTTAACTATTACCTTTTGATTCTATAGTTATTAGATGAAATCTAACCATCTTATATAGATAATACCTATTAGCGTGGATCAGCAGCTAAACTTTAAATTACTATTGTCAATATTTTTTCCTTGTCACTACTCCTCTTTTGGAGTAAGTAGCAATAATATAGGTGGGATCTTAACATTGACCACCGCTAAGAAATCTTTTATAGTGAAGATAATGCACTATATCCATGGGTATTGGTTCAATTTAACAATCACACTTCCCCTACTTCGTCAATCTACTAGGGTTTATACAACCCTAGATATAGGTTTTAGCTGCTTGCGCTTGTGAAAAAATCAATAGTATTCATAATTGAAAGAATAGATGAAATCATAATGATAGAAGTATAAGAACCCACAACCGTAATTGAATTAATCAACTGAAGTCAATACAAGAGAATCCTAAGATTAAAATCGAATCTTGGAATCAAAATATGTTTGTTAGTATCAATAGTGTGTAACTCCTACTAAAAAACACATAAAGGGTATTTATAGTACAAGAGGAAACATAAAACCAAAGCCCGAATAAAATAAGAGAAAATAAGTTCGGTGGCCATATGTGTTCTTTACCTGCTCCTTGACCCTGGGCATAGGTATTACCTGCGGTCCTGACCCTGGGCTTAGGTACTGGGCACAGGTAGCAGATGAAAAAAATCCTGCAAGTTTAGCTCTTGGAATTTTGGACATCTGGCACTTGCTTTGCCTACATGCAGTTCTTATGTCCCACATGCTATCCGTAGGTTGACTTGGTAACTGCCGGGAGTTATCTTTTCAGCTTTTCTTCAATTCTCAAACATGCTTTGATAACAAACAAGCCAAAAAGTGTCCCGAACATTCATAATTGCTCCAAAAAGTAGCCAAAATGCCTTTTTTTTTTTATCTTTTTTGTGAACTTAGCATCCAAAATGTGATTTCCTAAAAAACATATCCAAAACGCATCATATCTGACAAAATAACAATAGAAACTTGAATATTTTTCTCGTTTTAAGCATCGAAAGTGCTATATTTATCTAATATATCAATATTTCTTATTGTTATAATATTTGGACTTTAGAGATGTTATTTTCTCCTAGTTATTTGTAGATTTAGCATGCTTCATAGTTATAAATTATGGTTCCTTGATGCATTATGCCTCTTAGAAGTGAGATGCCCCTATATACGAGATGATTATAAATATTCTAAATAGCTTATAAAGATGTCATGCCTCATGAATATGATACGACCTTTAAATATGAGATAGATTACATATATGTTTATTGATATGACATTTGGATATGCATATGAGTTTAAGGCCATGATTATGATGTTATGATTATACCAGATACATTATTGGGCCAAAGGCCGTGTTATTATATGATTTGGATATGCAGGAAGTAATTTTCCTTGTAAAGGATACAGTTGTAGTATATGAAAATATACACATGTTTATATAAACATCTCTCCGGTATGGAATGGAGGAAGATACAGTATGGTGTTTATGATTCCAAAGTTTAAATACTTGTGATGACATGCACGGATTCAGTACATTCATGATTGTTGCATTGATGATTGATACAATTTGAATTAGATTATATTCCTTTTATTATTGTAACTAACTTAGGAATAAAGTCCACTTTCTACCTTAAAATGTATTTCTTCACAATGATAACTGCCTAACTTAATGAATAAGTTAAATGTGTAAAAGAGGTTAGTAATCATGTTTAAAAGATTTGGCAGAGATATATTCTGATCCATGATTTGACACTACTATTTACTCTGATCGTGAGATATTTCAACCCTTTCTACACTTCTTAAAATTCACTTTGGGCAATGGATTTGTGGATTTACACTCTTTTTAGTCATGACTTGAGTCCGTGCACCTATTATATATAAACTTATTAATGATGTGACATTAACGATGAATGATGAATTATGGAAATGTACTCTATATTTCTTCTCTTCTCATGATCATTTACTTTATCCCCCATGGGGCTTGTTCTTCACTTTAGCCCTCGTGGAGCTTGCACTTTACTTTATCCCTCGTAGGACTCACTCTCCACAATTGATATTGATTTGGATATTATGATGATGTGATGATGCTCGACAAGGCCGAAGGATATTATGAAGATTGATGATGCCCAGCAAGGCCGGAGAATATTCTGATTATGTGATAATACCCGACAAGGCCAAAGCATAATATGATAATGTGATGATGTCCGACATGGCCGGAGGATGATATGATGATGATATTGATACCTGAAAAGGCTGAAAGATAGTTTTATTGATTGTGTACCTTGCCTTCATTCTTGCATGCGCATCGCCTATCACCACTATGCACCTATATTTATCAGCCGGTAGGGGAAAGTTTCCTAGTATTAGTGATGAATATGCCTTGTGTTATTGTATACTAATTGAACCTTTCGAGCCTAGGATGGTGGGGGTACGCATAGGCTCGGCTAGGTATTTGGTTGTCCAAAATAATCGATTACTCACACTGTTATTGATATTGTTATTACCATTGTTATGATCATTGCTATGTCTAGCTTATGATAGATTTGTCGTTGATTCAGTATCGAGATTTGAGGTATAATTTTTGCCTCTTCTATCTTATGATTTTATTATTATACATGATTAATTCATGATGAGACAAATGGATTAAAAACCCTAAGCATATTAGTACTAAATCCTTATAGGATTATAATGAGGCCTTAAAATAAAGATATGATGATCTAAGCTATACCTCAAGATGACCTTAAACCTACATATATAAATATATATACATAAATATAGCTATATATTTTTATGGTATTACTGTATATACCTTCCTTCCCTTGTTTACATTGTATATTCATTCCTTGGTCTTGTATATTATTATATATTTTCTTCTTTTGCCCTTTTATTCATATAATGGCCAAGGATATACTATAGTGTTGATATTCATGAATATGACTGGAATAGGATAGTTTGTCCTTCATACTTCCTTAGTCTTATTTTTTTAGATTCTTCAACATAAATAGGATAATAGTTCCTTATTATCCCATTGGCTTGTTATATAATTTTTGGACTCTTAGGTGTAACTTCCATTCTATTTATATGTTGTATATACCTATTTTATCTTTCGATCTCATTGGCAGTTGCCTATTTATTACCATTCGTTTAGTACTTATACTATACTTCTGTAGCCTGCAGATCATAGTATGGGTTATCACTATTGATGTGTGTGTCGTGTGGAGTATCTATGGTTTAGAGACTTAGAGTGAGCTTCTGATATTCAGAGTATTATCTCTCTCTCTCTCTCTCTCTTATGTGTTAGACTAGTCTCTATGTTGTATTAAGAGAAGTTATATCACGGTATTCAATTGAACTTCACTTTGTACACTTGTATTATTATTATATCTTGTACTGATACCACCAAGCTTTGGGATATATTAATGTATTTGATCTTTTTTTACATTTGTTTTGCATGCTTCTTTATTCTATTTGGTAGTCCGTTGCTAGCTATTCCGGAGTACAGGTTTGGCTTACCTACTGGTGGGTTATAGTAGGCACCACAATAATCTAAGAAATTGGGTTGTGACAAATTGATATTAGAGCCTAGGTTCCACTGGTGTGTTAGTACAAGGGATAACTATTTAGTAGAGTCTTGTAGATTGGTATAGAAACGTTCATAACCTATTTTCTAAAGGCTACAAGGATATTTTAGGGAATTCATATGACTTCTTATCATGTGTCTGTATTGCTATGAACCTCGAACATTTCCTTTGACTGTACTCTATCCCTAATGATTGATGAAAGATAGTCGAAGGATGTTAAAGAGATTTCTACATGTATTTCTAGAGTTTCAACGCAACATCAGACTAAAGATTGATGATATATATCAAAGCTTTTCAGCATTGGACAAAAGGATTTGGGGCCAGCATAGGCTTCAATTGAGCTAGTTGCTATTTCTGCCCTTTGAGGTTCAATATTGGAAATCCAAGTCATGTTGTGGATCCCGCACAACCATGGATGACATTTGATTCATCAAGCAGTTCTCAGATTAGAGTTGGGTCTGTTGGTGTTTTTCATGGTTCTTGACTAGTTCTTAGTATTAGATTGGGTTTCTAGAGTGCATATTTCTATGCTATGTCCTTCAGAGAAGGACTTGGTGCATGGATTTGTTAAAGGACTAGCATTGTCACTCCACTTGGCATTAGAGCATGTGATGAGTGAAAGTTCATTTTCATCCAAGGCATTATCTGTTTCTTCATCTATTGCTTTAAAAGCCATAATTTTCTTCTTATTATGTTGCTGTTGATACTTTTTATTCAGATGACCCTTTTCAAAGGCAGTGAGATCACTTTTGACTTCATCATAGGTCATTTTATTCAGATTCATACTTTCAAGAGACACAACCTTAGAAATTCATTAATGGGCAGACTACTGAGAATTATAGTGATATAATCTACAATAGGATAAGTTTTTCCTGCAACTTTGAGTTTCAAATTTGGCAAATGTTTATTCAATGGACTCCCCATCTTTCATCATGAATAGTTCATATTCATAGACTAATAAGCTTACAAGAGTTTGTTTGACTTTTTTAGTTCCTTCATATGTCACTTTCAATTTATCCCATATTTCTTTGGTATTTTCACGACATGAGATCTTCTTATACTCTTCTCCACTAATGGAATTGTATAGCATATTTTTTTTTACCTTAGAGTTAAACTATATAATTTTTATTTATTCATTAGTGTATTCCTCCAGAGTTGGAATACTATCAGTAGATCCTTCACCATTTTTTTGGTTTCTACCCATATTTGTCTTTATTGGTGGAGATAAGTGGAAGATCATAAAGTTTGATCACCTTTCATACTTTGACATCATAGTACTTGATGAAAGTTTCTATTCTTATTTTTTGATGAGAGAAATGTTTCCATTGAAGTAAGGAGGTCTAGTTTGAGATGTCCCTTCTGAAAATAGAGCTCTAACAACTATTTGGGCTTTGATCTTTTCTCACTTACTGTTATGCAATTAACTGTGAGTCTTTGCTCTGCTTCAAATTGAAAGTAGTAAGAGTGTGTGAATTACTCTTTTTTTGAATTATCAGTTGACTCACTTAAACAGATAGCTGATAATTAAGATAACAAAGTGGAGTTTAAAAAATAAAATGCTGAAAAAGAAATGAAACCAAATATTTTATGCTGGTTGTGACCTCTAATAGGTCTTAACTCTAGTATTCTTGGGTTACAAGGGATTTTACTATTTCTTTGTGAATTAAATCCAAGTACAAATATTAAGTCAAGCTTTTTGGCGTTGACTCACACTCTTGTTTCTTTCTTTCTCACTTTAATACAACGTCTCACCAACTATGTGTTTCTCTCCTCTCTTTTTGAATACACAGTAAAATTCAAGAGAATACAATGTTTGAATAAAAGATTGAGACAAAAATATGTCTCTTTTTTGTCTTTCAGTGTTAAATATTAGTAATTAAACTGCTACTAGCCATTAAAAGATAAGTATAGAAGGAAACTCAAAAGATTTTTTGTCTTTGGAAAAGGAATAAAAGATATTTAATTTCCCATGATTAAGTAAAGACTAGAAGGAAATCTAACTAAGTAATAACTAAGAGGATATAGGGACACGGCAATCTCCCAAGATATACTGTTCATTAAATGTAGAAATCTTCCTTCCTTGTTTAAGAATCTTTTGAGATACTTCTTCCTTTTTGTGCATTGAGAAGGACATATTTGAATATTCTTTTCCTAGATTCCTACAATAAAATCAAGCATGAATTTTTTGATCAAAATTATCATTATCACTATGTTCCCACATGAGCCCAATTGCAAGATGATACTGAATATATCCCATTTGTAGTTAGACAAAACTTTCCTTCATTAAACCAATTTACCATCTTGGATATCAAATTAGCCAGAGTTTTCAATGCCAACTAAAGTTTGTAGGTGAAATTAATTCTACTAATTTATAGGAATATAATTCTTTTCGCTTGGATGCGTGAAGTAGGGCGAAACGGGTTAAAATTTTCAAGTTTGCTCCACAACCTTACCATACTGTTTTCCATCCCTAATAAAGTAGGAGTTTAGACATGCGATTTCATATCATAATTTCAAGTAAATATTTAGGCATGCACTCAATTTTTTGAAAAAATAAAAAAAATAAAATCATGATTTAAATTTTCTAGGTACAAATTCCATAAGTTTATAATTTTCTTTAAAAGCTCATCATTTTAATTTTTTTTAATAAAAGGTAAAATAGTCTAGTTGACCCCTGTACTTGTATTCGTTTGTAATCTGGACACTCCTACTCACCTCTTTGTCAACGAAACTGTTAAACATAATCAAGCTAAGATTTTTAAATCACTCCTATCATTTATATCTCTCACTCGCCCTTACATAATGATATGTCACGTCTATAGATGTCTATTAATGTCATGTCATTATTATCTTTATGAACTATTTTTAATTATTAACCAAAAATATTAAATAAGAAAATAATAGTTTCTATTTAATTTTTAAAATAAAATTACTATTCTCTCATATTCCTCCACCTCCCCCAGCTACACCATCTTCAACCATATCTCGTCTTCTTCAGTAAAAGACTCACTAGACTCAACAACTTGAGAACAAACCCCACCTTCTACCTTTTTTTCTATTCACAATCAACCCCTAATCCCGTTGCTCCCTTTTTGGCTCTTCATTAAAGAATGCAAATTATCTATATTTTATCATAAATTGAGCACAAAATTCATTCCAAATAAGCAAAATTCTTTTTCATCTGACTTGAAATTTTAACCACACATTTATAAATACAAACTCCAATGACCCTAATTACAATTTTGAATTAATTTCACAAGTTCACAAGACCCATTTATTATTGTTCAAGCTTATAAAAGGAGTTTTTTTAACTTTTCAATACTAACCATCACCCTTCATATGGACCCATACCTATAGTGCCTCTTTGAGCCCAGCTAACACAACAATGGTCTTACTTTTTTAGAATCTAAAAACTAAAGTTTTAGAAGTAATTTCTAAAAATACTCATCGGATTGAAAATCTTTTTAGGGGAAACAGGATTGTTGGTAGAACGAAGAGAGTAGGGGAAATTAGGCAACATTTAGAAGAAGAAAAAGAAAATAGTAGTGTAGTGGGTTGGAGATGAAGAAGAAGAAAGTTTGCTTTTTTGGGTGTGTGGGTGGTTATGGAAGAGATTATTTGAAAAGAACAAGATTTTATGTTTTCAAGAAATTATTTTTTAAAATTTTTTAACTTTTTAAATTTAAAATACTTTTACTTTCTTTAAAATGCGTGCATACACACATTTTTCAAACTCGACAATATTAATGCAACATAAACTCGGTCAATATTTAAAGGAATTTAAAATATTATGTTTATTGAGTTTAAGGGTTCAGTTTATAGAAGGGTAAGTAGGAGCGTCCAGAATACAAACACATACAAGTACATGGGTCTATTAGGTCATTTTTTCAAAAAAAGAAATAAGGTTGGGCATGAAGTAATTTTTCATACTGCGTAAAAAGATTATGTTAATGTATAACTAGTTACTGTTATTTTTGATTTGTGGATCTTTATAAATTTTGTTTACTTGAAAATTTGTAACTGCTGACATTTATTTATAAAAGAAACACCGAGATATTCAATTTATCAATATAGTATCTTAGGATATTTACAAATTATGGTTTTTATGATTTTTTAATTTGGTAATAATTTTTACAACTTATGGGTGGGGGTTTCATTTTTATGAAAGATATACAATTTTAAAAATTAATTGTATATTCAAATAAAACTTCAATTTCATATCATGATTTTATTTCATCTCGTAATTGGACCTAAATGTCTTTTGATGAAATTAATTCTCACTCTCCATTTTTCAATGGGAAAGTTTATAAAGGATCCAAAGGAAAATAAAGAAAAAAATGTGAGGTTACTAAATGAAACAAGGGGAAGAAAGAGATGGACTATCATCTCTTCGATGACATTTGATAAAGTTGGAATGATAAAGAGAAGATTAGCATGTTCCCCGTGCAAGGATAATATGCACAAATTAAAAAATGATCCAAATTTTTTCCCATCTTATTAAATAAGATAAATAGTAGGTCAACGTCCATTACTATGTGGTATATTATGTGACATTATTTTATGTTGAAGGAAATTATTTAATTTCACATCTTTTATTTTATCACAAAATATACGAAAAACTAGCAAAGTATTTCGTACTTCGCGTGGTTATAAACAATATTAACGATTTTTTATAAATTTATTAAAGATAGAATAAAGGAAAATATTTATGAATATGCATATAATAATCAATTATTACATATATTGTTAATTTATAAATATTTTTAATGAAAAAGTACCAAAACAACTCTCGAACAATCGAGTCAAATTACGTTCCCATGACAATTTTCTATTTATAGTATTTTCTTGTTCTATTGTCAGTACATCATCAAGAATATTCTCAAGAATTGCGATTCATGCCGAGTTTCATCAAAACTTTACGCATGAATTCGATCCAAGGAGTTTGTATACGTGTCACCAAATTGCTATTTATGAGAATTGGTGGGTGCTTGAAATGAACGCATGACGCTCGATAATATGCTAAAGTGAAAGTATAAGGAATGAAAGGAGAAAATGGGTTATGGATGTAAAATGACTATTCTTTAAATGCAAGCCTCATAACTAAGAAGATTCTTAATTCATTAACCATATTTTTATGATTATTAGCTTAGTCTATAAATAGGGAAGAATAGCACATTTAGGAAGTTTTTTTGGATGGTATTGAACTTGTATTCTCTTTAGAGAGTGTGTGAGCTTTGTAAAGCTTGTGTTGAATTCTATTTAGAAAAAAAGGTTGCAAGGTGATTTCAATCCTGATTGGTCTTGTTCATAATTTAGGTGCTCTCTTTAGATTAATCAAAAAGGTCTTAGAATTTACTACACCCTTTATTTTTTTTTGTTTTTCTTGTTTTTCTAGGATCCTATATTTTTTTTTCATAGTTAAGGTTTGTTCCTGGTTCTAGTTTCAATATTGCATCAAAATAAAAGATAGGAGATTAGATACAAGCAAGAAAATAAAAAAACATTATAATTGACACCTTTGTGTAACTCCCAATTTAAACAAGCTTCAACATTAGTCAAGCCAATTTGTGAATCAATCAAAGGTGATAAATACAAGTGATGGTAATGAAATTTTATTACTAATCTTGTTTGCTAATTTTATAGGTACATGGAGATATAAGAAAATATAATATTTCAAGGAAAGTATGACCTAATGAGGCAAGTCCTTGAAATTAAATAGATATTTGTGGGTCTTTGAGATTCTCTCTAATCCTTGATGACCGATGCTATACAAGCTGCATCAATCCTCTTACGGTAGAATATTTGAGGATACCTTACATGTTGAAGTGAGACTCGTATCTTATCATAGAAGAAAATGGATTACCGAGAGTGTGAAGGTCTTCTTTACACATAGTGAATACTATAAAGAGATTTGGTGTGATGTACTTCCCATGACAAAAGGTAAAGCTCCTTTTCCCACCTATTTGTCCCTACCAAGGACCTTTGGACCCTTATTCCAACTTGCTGCATGAATATAAGAGAAAAAATTTTGACGAGTACGGTAGTGAAATATTGTAACTCAAGCATGAAAAAAGGAGAGGATGTGTGGAGTGAAGTGAGAGGGTTGCCACAAAACCAATCTAAGTTTCTTGTTTGTCCTTCTCTTAATAAGGATAATTACGTAGGTACAAAGTTGGAAAATGGAGGAGCACCACTTCTAATAAGAAGATTACCCGTAATGATGTGATGAAGATGCTAATATTCTTTGATAAATGGATAATATTCATGGACAAACTAATTAAAACGTGTTCCAAAATTTTAATGGGAGATTTTCCTTAAGTTAAAGAAGATCTTTTTTTTTGTAAGATTCAAGGTAAAATGCTAAACTTAACACTTTAAAATTTCCCCATGAACCAAGTGAGAGTGATAGCTTCCTTTCATGTACGCATAATGATTCTTTACCATGTAATGCTATTATCATGGTGGAAAGTTTTTATACACTAGTTGATCTATTGATGACCGAATTGATTTTTCTTGTAAGATCAATTTATTTCAAACTAGTGTTTACACTTATGCTTTGAATAATTGTAGATTATCATGTGATTCATTTCTATTTAGTAATTATGTCTTTGTTGAGAGTGTTCATACACTAGCTAATCCTATTGATGACTGAATTGATTGTTCTAGCAAGATCGATTTGTGTCCACCTAGAGTTGACACTTATGCTTTGAATTATAGTATATTATCATGTGAAACTTGGATTTAACAAATTATTTGTGATTCTAATCCACCAATTGAAGGAGTTTGTGATGTGATTAATTAACTTTAAGTTAGTGATGGCCATTTGAGAAGGAGTAATTTTTGAGCATATCTATTGTTGAAGATTCTATGCTTGCTTTAATCACGGAATTCATGTGATGAAAATGCTTTGAAAGATGACATTTGAATTTTTTAGAATGATATAACATACTTTAATTTTTCACCTTTTATTAATTATTTTCCTTCTAAGTATAGTATCTTGTTTAGTAATGATGAGATCACTCCTAGTGTGGTGCCTAGTGGTGTAAATTGTGATGGTAATCTAGCTCTTCTTAAGGGATATAATTTGTATGATAAGCCACTATGGGATGTGAAAAAGAAGGTGCTTTTTCTTTCTTTCATATTGATATTTATTCTTTGGATTGTCCTAATCTTAATTATATGCTTGATTGTGTTTGTGAATCAAATATTTATCTTTTAAGTGGAGACATAGTGAATGAAGTTATTTTATGTGACACCTTTCATTACTACTTATTTGCCTATAATGATGCTCATTCTTATGGTAGGAGCATATATCATGTCATGAGGGTTTAAATGGGGGTACTTGATTGTTGTTTTGACCAAGATGCATGGATATTCTTTTCTTTTAACCTCAATGACACTTTGTATGTGTACGAGTTGGTCATAAGACCTCAAAAGTGGTATTGTCTTAAAATAGAGGCTCATTTATGCTTCATGCTTTGTATAGTTAATGTGACCTTACCTACTCGGTATTTGTCACGACTGAAAAGTTAAGGTCATAATGGGAACTACTGAGCCCCAACCCTAGTAGGTAAGTCAATTACCTAAGAAGGTAGGAATACCCAAATAGTAAATAAAGAAAGATAAAATGTGACTTCAAGAGTGAAGTCAGGTCAAAAAAGTGCTTATTATAATGAACGTCTGAAAGAAATTACCATATAAACCCAAGAAGTAGTCTCACAAATGTAAAAACATCTAATACAACTCAGAATTCTTAATAATACATAGTCTATCTTTAAAAAACAAAACAAAAACATCTCAAAGGAGGAGATCTGGATTATGCCCGAACTACAGAGTGAACTGGTATGTCGAGAATTTGATTATCACTTCCCAAACTCAACTACTGCAACTAGTACTCAACCTAGGATCTGCATCAAAATGGCATGGTAGGGATGAGTATGGTCCATTTGTACTCTGTAGGTATCATAGGATGACTAAGTAAAGTAGAAAATAATACAAGTATATAAATACTATGAGCACGTTACCTGCAAATAGAAAAGTTCCCAAATGGTAGCTCACACCATCTCCATTTACAATTCTAATATATATAATCAAATAGAAGTAGACATTCATGAAAGTATACAGAAACTAATTACACGTCAAGTAACACATAAAAGAAACACATGAAATGCATATGCAAATGCAATGTAGTAAATGATGAACTAAATAGTTTGAAAGTCATCGCATGACTTTCTATGTACACCTATCGAACCTCAATGCTCCCAAAATAGTACCCATAGTGGTTCTCAACCCGTATGCTATCTCAAAGTTTCCACCAATCTCCATCTTATATCTCAATCCACCCGTCTAGTACATCCCTCGATCTAAGCATTTTTAAAAGTATCTTATTTTCCTTCAAAATTAGCGTTCCTTAATGGTACCAATATCTCATGAATGTATTTGTATGCAATGAGGATATAATGCTCACGATAAAATTAGTATGAAGATAATGAATCTATTCAATACGTGTATAAGTGAGCCCAACAATCAACTCAATATGTCTACATTTTATGATCAATTTTAGTTTGGCACTATTGGAATACATACACATAAAAGACATTAGTAATATCATATCAACCCATAACTCCAACATATCTACTATGATAAAGGTAAATAATGCTTAATACGTACTATAATATCTATTCAAGCCCTTACACGAGAGTCACATCAAGAATAAGAACATTTAAATTTATAGATAAGACCAATGATTTCAGATAAAGCCCCCACATGGGCAACACACAATATATATTATCACAAGTAAAAAACAATAAGAAGATAATCCCCCATACGGGCATTACACAATAAATATGTAATAGCTCAAAAATAATTTCCTTAGTTATTTTCCCCAACTCATAGCATGCTTTACTTATATATTAACTATCCATTCTAATTTGAAGAAAGTTAGGACATTACCTACCTCGAAGCATCAAAATCCAAGCCTTAAGTCCTTCAACACGGAGCCTTTCTCTTTCAAACAATCTCAGAATTAACTAAAATGTACAAATACAACATCTATGTATTAAAAAAAAACTAATGATACCCATATCGACTATATTAGAGATGAATCCAAAATGGGTTCAAAAACAAAAGAGGTAAAATTGGAATTTTATTTTGGAAACACATTCCCCAATATTATAAGAGTGTAGAGTTGAAAACCCACATAAAAATGATTTAAAAATAAGATTCAAATTGACAAAAAATTATTTTTAATCTTTATCAACAAAATCCTCAAAATCTCATTTTAAAATAAAAATTAAAGTGTTTTAAATAATTTAATCAAGGTAAAGTAATGAAAAAAAGCTTTTGGATCTTACGCAAGTTCAAATGGTGATGAAAACCATAAATCATCCAACCCTAAAGCTCAAAGGTCCAAAAATGATGAAAAGTCATAAAAATGAGGATATATATAGCGATAGTCGCTTAAGCTGTTAATTGACAACTTAAGCAACCACCTCTTAAGAGGATGAGGGTTGCTAAAGCGGCCAAATCCCATATGGTCGGCCTTCACTTAAGCATTCTAGAGATACTAAAGTGAATGTCCCCAAAACAATGGCTTGTTGCTGAAGCAACTATTTCTTAAGTGGCCGCACTAGATATTTGTAGCATCAACAACTTTGCTAAGTTATAAAGTTGCCGATTGATCTCTCAAAATTTATTTGGGACCTATGAATGCAAAAGAACTATGCTGCTAGGCTGGTTTCGACATTCTGGACTTAATGGAAATGTTGGATTTTTAGAAAATGATTGTTTTCAATGAATTAACCTTCAAGACCCCTAAAAGCTTATTTAAAATAGTTTCTAAACGGAGGATTGAAATGCAAACTAAAGGTTTTAAACCCAAAACAGCCCCACTACTAACCCAAAATTGATGTTTTAGATCTAATAGAACTATCCAAATCATCATATGACGCTCAGAACATCAAATGCTGATATAAGTCAACTATTGGACATTTAAACTTGTAAAAACTTCAAAATCTCCCAAAGGAATTGGAAACTGTGCCAACCATCCCTACACTCTAAAATTAATATGTAACAATTATGGGAAAGGCAAATTGGTCAAATTATATAAAAACCAAAATTTCACAAATTAGGTCATTACAATATCCACCACTAAGACTCAAGTTTTCCTCAAACTAACAGGTGTAAGAAGTACCTAAATTAGTAAAAAGCTGGTAGTAACTACTATGCATGTTAGATTTAACCTCCTAAGTAGCCTCCTTAAAGACAATGTCTCAATTGAAGCATAACCATTGGAATCTCTCTGGAGTTCAATTGCCTAACAACTACGGCTAATATGGAAATTAGATCCTCTATAAAGGTCAACCTCTAATCCAATTGAATTGAGTCCCAACGAAGCACGTGAGGCTCATTTAAGATGTAGCACCAAAGTGTACATACATAAAAAATAGATGAACAGCTAAAAAGACTAGGGGTAAGTCTAACTCATAAGCACCATTCTCAACTATCTGACGTATCTCTAAAGGTTTGATCTACCTCAGGCTATGATTCAAGGGTGATAGATAAAGGAAAAGTCAATCACCATTCCCAAACTTCAAAATATAAAGCCTGCGACTTGCATAACTCTTTTGCCTACTTTGGTATTTGGCTTTAAAGTCTAAAGCCTACATTTTACACAATGCTTTTGACTGCTATGGGCTTCCTAAATTCTACCATGAATCACTAAAACCCTATCTAAAGAGTTGTAAAGTAAGTTGATACCATGGGTCTAGCCTCTATAGTCTTAAACTAACCAATCGGAGATCGGCAATACCTACTATACGATGCCTCAAAAGGTGCCATATCAATACTCAAATGCCAGCTACTATTATTATAAAAAAACTCTGCTAAGGTTAAATGATACTCCCATTAACCTCCAAAGTCCATAACACATGCGTAGAGAATATTTACCAAAAAACCTGAATAGCCTGCTCTGGCTAACCATTGTTTATGATGTTGCCCAAATTATACCTCTCAAAAGTATAAAGCAGTGACTGAATTAAATATAAAACCCAACATACTTATGTTTGATCCATGAGGAATAGGCTGAAGATTTGTTAAAAGTTTATCTACATAACTGTCAATTAGGTAAATAAAAAGGGGTATTTTTTAAAAGTAAATTTTAATAGCAATAGTAATTGGTTGATGGGATTTAGATCAATATGAGATGAGCACTAGGATTGTGTTCCCTATAACTTCATAGCTTCATGGCTGTTCGTGCTAGTAGACTATCCTGATTCCTTGCATGAAAAATTTAAAAAGATATATATCACCTAATTGTCTCTCAACCTTAGTTAATGAATTTCACTTATCTTCTCTCGAACCTAGAGCATCACATTACTAATCCTTGTTTTGTTATCTCAGATTAATTATCCCAATTAAGGCTCAAGTTAATTAGATAAAAGTTGATAGGTCTAAATTTCTAGTGCTATTTCCTTTTATCAATTTCTACCTCTCTCTCAAGCAAGTTTAGAATACAGGTGAGTTCTTAACATTTGCAACCGTTAAGAATGCAATCAAATCAAAGAAAAAACCAATACACGCTAGTACACTAGTATAGAATAACTTCATACTTAACCCCATTTCATTATTCATCATGGTTCCCACAACCTTAGTTATAGGGTTTAGCTACTCAAGACTTAAGAATGCAAGAAGAATTCATATATCAAAAGCATAATTCTACACTTACAATACTAATATGAAAACTCTAAAATCTCAAATTGAATAAAACCCTAAAATCGATATCAATACAAGATCAATAACATGCCTAAGAACCTCAAAATAATGTAAAATTATGCCTTAAACAAGAACTCAAATAAGAGTATTTATAAACATAACAAATTTTTCCTACAGAAAAAAGGATTGGAAAAGTAAACAGTGATGACTCCTCTAACAATGAGTCGTATTGACTACTTATGATTCATTGTTAGTCTTCTAGCTATGGCATAGCCTATTTTTTTTCTATTGGTGATGACTTGTTAGGTCCTTATATGAGTCGTAGGTTGAACTATCTTTATTTGTACTCATCTTCAAAGTTTCAGATCTTTTTTAGGTGCTCAGAATTATTAGTCAAGATGAGTCATTGTCAGACAAAATAACTCTTAGCCTACCCTTGTCACTAGTGGTACCTAATGGCATCTCTTAGTACATTGTCATATTAGCCCAGAATGACTCTCTCTATGACTCGTAGTTTGTCCCTACGAGTCATGGTTAGATTTATTTTCTTCTTTCAAGCCAATAACCCTTATTATCTAATGACGACTTGGATAATAACTCGTTGCCTAGGCAGTCTTCTGGCACTTGTGTATTTTTTCTTCTTTTTCCCCATTACAATCACTTCCAACCCTATTTTCTTACAAAACTCAACAAACATACTATATATGTATTAAACACCTTATGATTTATGATAGTTCTTTGTTTTAGGTATGTTAAGTACCGTAATTCTATGACACATCAACACTCTCAACTTAGAACATTTGCATGTCCTCAGGAAAACAAAATCCTAATCTAACTAAGATACCTAATTTAGAGCAATAAAAAGATCACAAAGATAGTCAATTTTTTTAAAAACACAGTCAAGAGAATACATGCAAACCATCAAAGTATACCACACCCTTTATTTTTATCAATGCTCCTAATGCAGTGTTTGATATTTATTTTTGTCATTCACAGAGAAATCAGGTTGTGTGTGTTTGAAATCATAGTCTTGACCTTATTTTCTATGTTTTAACTTTTAGATAGTTGAGTTAGGATCACTATGGGCCTTTTCTTTACTTATAATATAGGCTTTGGCACAAGTAAGATAAATTTGGGTACATTGAATTTGCTATGTTTAGTTTTAATGATGAGTAGATAACTACAAGGTACTAGGTCCCTGGATGTTTGAGGAAATAGTACAACAGACACATATACACAACTTTGTCCATTTATGTAATAAACTGGCATTTGCTGCTTATAAGAATTAGGACACTTGGTCCAATGGCATTTCATGCCTAATCATCACTCATCTTTAAAAGGAAAAAGATGCTTCTTCATCAAATTATTTCGCAAATACAAAAAGAGTACTGAAGAGAAATAAAGGCAAAAACTCTATATCTGATATTGCTCAAGCTTTTTTCCATATGTGTGTGCTGAATTAGAGAGTGTCTTGAGCGAGTCCTTATTTGTAATCAAATTACTCATATTATAAGAGTAATGATATTTTCTCTTTGTTTAGAGAGTGCTTAGGTAGAGTTGTCTAAGTTTGATACTGATTAGAGTTAATCAGTTTAAAGAGTCCCTTGGCAGAGTTGTCAAGATAAGCATTTAGTAGAGAAATTATAAGTGAGAGGAACTCAGAGTCAGGTTTAAGTTCAAGTTTGTAATCAAGAGGTTGATTATAGTAAACTTTTGAGGTGCTGGTAAGGGAAAGCCATGTTTTTTCCTCCCTTGAGAAAGGAGGTTTCCACGTTAAATATTGTGCGTTGTTATTTTCCTGCACAACATTTAGTTTTTCTGCACTTTATTATTTGATTGCCTATGATTGACTCCGAGGGACCTGGCCCTCACTGTGCGGTGCAACCCCTAAGGGTTCCAACAATTGGTATCAGAGCTAGAACACTCTAAAAGGTTTACACCTAGAGTGATTTGGTTAGCATGGCTACTCCACATAACCTAGAAAAAAGGAAATCTACCACTAGACCACCTAGATTTAATGGCCAATACTATGGGTTGTTGAAAATAAGGTTTGACTTTATTACGGCAGAGGATAGTGAGCTGATAGTTATAATTCTTGATGGTCCTTATTTACTTTTAAGAGAAGTCAAAGAATAAGATGATACAAGAATGGTTATAAAAAGCAGTAGGGGGTTCAATGATGAAGACAGGAAAATAATTGAGAAGAACTACAGGGCAAAGAAATTGGTAGTGTGTGATATAGGTCTAGATGAATACAACAGGATTTTTGTACGTGAAAATGCTAAAGAAATCTGAGACTGCTTGAAAACTGCTCATGATGGAACTATAGATGTGAAGGATTCTAAAGTTGACATGCTAACAACACAGTATGAAACCTTCACTACAAAAAAGAGAGACAATACAAAAAATGCATACAAGATTCACTTCCATCACAAATAAGCTATATTGATTAGGAGAAGCGATTCCATTATATAAGAAAGTGAGAAAGATTCTGGGTGTTCTTCCCAAGTCATGGGAAAGAAAAGTGGATGCCATAGCTTAGGCAAAAAACCTGAAGACCCTTACTATGGATAAATTTATTGGGAAACTGAAAACTATGAATTCAAAAAGCAGCAAGTAGAAGAGAAGAAGGAAGTAAAAAGGGAAAATCCTTGGCATTAAAAGCTTTAAGGTAGGTTCAAATGAAGAAGACATTGATGTTTCCTACTTGGCAAAAAGAATTGTTAGAGCTATAAGGAAAAATGGCCAGTTTTAAAGAAGTGGAAGTAGTAGTAGAAAAGGAACCACTATGGAAGTTTGTCACAAATGTAGAAGTCCCGGACATTTCATTAAGGATTATACAATGCATAAAATAGACTATTAGGATTATCTCAACATTGGAGATAAGAAAGGAAAGAATAGGGACCAGGTCCATGTAAAATCAAGAAGACAGGCTGTAGCTGATCTTATAGTTAAACAAGCCTTATCTGGTTGGGGTAACTCCTCCAGTGAATCTAATAAAATTGAGAAGTATGCAAATGTTTCCATGCTTGTTGTGGAGGATAAGAAAGTGAACTTTGATTCCTTGTTTTCTTTTATGAAAGTCACTAAAGATACAAAAGAAAATAAGGTAACACTTTCTAACCTTAAAGAAAACTTAGATAACTATTCAGCTAGAAAGATAAAAAGGCTTGCAAATATGCTGATTGACTCTATGTATTAAATGACTGAGAAAAAAATTACTCTAGAAGAAAAAGTGGAAAGTCAAGAACTTGAGTTAATCCTTTAAATCTCTAAATATCTAAAGATCAAGAGTTGGTTACAAAGTAAAAATGTGAAAATCTAAATTTAGTGAGTCAACTGAAAAGAGATGATGCTTTTAATAAAGAAAATAATATGCTCTAGGGGAAAAAATAGAGGATCAGGAGCTTGAGCTGATAGGTTTGAATATCTAGATATCTAAAACTGAGAAATAGGTTGCTAAGTTGAAATTTTAAAATCTAAATTTGGTAAGTTAATCAGAGAAAGTAGATGCTTCTGAGAGTAAAGGGAATAAAAAATACTCAAAGTCTCTAGTTGAGCTTGGAGAAAAATTGAAGGATTCTTAAAAGATTCTAATGACTACACTTCAGAAGAATGAGGAGTTAGAAAGGGACCCGGTCCGTCTAAAGAAAGAACTCAAAAAATCCCTTAAGTGGACTTCATCCTCACAAATCCTTTCTAGCCTAACTAGTCAAGGAGTCAATAATAGTAAGGGCCTTGGATATCAACACAAAACTCAATCATCTGGGTCATAAGGCAAGGTTGTTCAAATTGTAAAAAACAAAGCATATAAATCATTGTGCACTCACTGTAGAAGAGATAGATACCTAAAAGAATGACAAATATTAGACATATCCATCGGGGAATACTTATCCCAAAGGTTTAAGACCATGGAAAAACATAAAGAAGCTAACATTACCTAGATGGATAAAGAAGGATTTAATCACACCTCTGTCCTTCTACTAGGAACTCAAACTCAAATGGGTTCCCAAGTCTAACAAATTATCGTAAGTACAGGAGAGAGAAAGGGTTTGCAATCAGTATAATATTCTTGATATGTAATTGCACAAGGATATAAATGGAAGGTCTAATTGTATTGTCTTTTCTGAGATACTTTAAGGTAAAAGTGTCTTATTTGATTACGTAAAAAGGGTCAAAATTTTCATACAACTGATAGGAATAGTCAAGAGCCTAATAATGTAGATGAAACTCTAGAAATTTAAAGAATGCCAAGTCTAGGACCTGATCCTTAAACCTATTTCTAGAATAAGTCATGGTATGATATGGTGTAATAAATCTAACAAGCTGATGCTAGGATTGATAAGATTTTGTCGGACCTACTATCAAGTGAATTAGTGTCTCTTCAAAAAATTTGCTATGTTCAGGAGGTTGATAACCTTGGTAAATTAGGTACATGTTGGTATAACTCAGTATTTTACCTTTGTAGGTATACATGCATGGGAACAACTTTGGAGGTTGACAAATATTACAAGAACAAAGTTGAAGATTCACTTAAACTAGATAGGGACTTGGTTCCATCTCTCAAGTTAGTATTTTCTATGTGCAAGTTTTGTCTGTTCTATCAAAAAAAATCCACGTCCTCCTCCTTTCTGTGTCAGAAAAAGATATCCTATTCTACAAGGAAAGTTGAATATACTAAAATCTAAAATTGATCATATCTTGTTCCCACAGAAAACCCTTCTTGGTGCTAATTATTCCTTAAATATTGCTACACCCACTCCTTCTCTTTCCAAAAGGGAATATCCTAATCCCAAATAGACCTTCTTAGTAAAAGACCTTCTTGATGGCTGCAGCTCTCCCATTTTTATGTCCTTCAAAGTATTCTGAGCTTAGCATTATTAAAAATCCCTTGACAAACCTCCCTGAAAAACAACATTATTCTCTTAATTTTCCAAAGTCTAACTCCTTCATCACTCAACCTGTTGATGAAGAATTATCCCTGAATCCTCAAAACTGTTCTGATGGTATTGTGATGGATGAAACTCCAGTGGGTGAAAACATTATATTGTTGTCAAATAGCCCAGGAAAGAGCATAGTTGATAATAAGAATAACAATATCAGTAAAACACTAAGAATATCTGGAAAATGGTCTGGAAGTTTTACTAGAAGACAGTTTACACTTGAGAGACTTGGTCCCAAGAGAGGAAAGTAGTTGAAAAAAATTTGTGATCACTTATACTGGAAGAAAGAATTGGGAGAAAAGTAAAGTTGTATCCAAGGAATTTAGAAGCAGGTTCTTGAAGAATCAAAAGGTGTTAAATGGAAGGATTTTTTATTCAAATATGGTAATAGAACCTGGTATGGTGGAATTAGTTGAGCTGGTTAAACATTAAGGTTGGATTCATCTTATAGAAGGACCTATTCCCATTGTTTTGCTGAGATAGTCAGGGAATTATCTTTCACTTTAGAATTCTTAGAGATGGGTTGAATCTGACTACATAGGTCCAAGAAAAGAAAATAAAGCTGAATGAAAAACACTTGGAAGAATTTTGGAAGTTCCTATATATAGTGTGAGAATAGTTTGAAAGCAGCTTTCTTACATAAAATTCTTAGAAAATGCATCAACGGTCAAAGGGAAATCTGTGGCTATAGTGAATTAGAAATCACTTAAGAGTGAGTTTCACTTGGTCTTTGACTTTTTGAACAAGGTGATTCTACCTAGATCAGAAAAGAGAAACATTGCCTCAACCACTGATTTGTATGTGATAAAATGCCTTAGTTTCTTTGAATTCATTAATCTACCTACTTTAATAATGGAACACATTCACAAAGTTGTTCTTGGAAAAGATGGAAAACATGGCATTCATTATGGATATTGGTTAAACAAAGTATTTGACTAATTTGGTATTGTTTGTGAAAATGGAACCCAAGGGACTATGCTACAAATGATTAGCATGAAGACACTAGTAAAAACTGAATATGTTAAATAAAGTAGCGTTTCTCAAAGAGAGCTCAACAAGGAAATAGAAAAACTAAAGTTCAAACTAGCTACCAAGGATGAAGAAATTAGCAAGCTCTAGGTGACAATTCATCATCTCTCTAAAAAAGTCCATGTGTCTCTGAAATGCTCTGAACTGAGAATGCTAAACTGAAGAAGAGGGTGTCAATCTTAACTGATGAGTTCGTTAGCCTAAATGCAGAGATAAGACATCTTAACAACAACCTGACCTTACTCCTTCAAAATCTTTTTCCCAGTGCATCACCTATTAAGCATTCTTGATTCTTGTGTCTTTTTCCCTAGAACATTTAAATTATGCACTTCAATGATACATATCCTCTACTTATGAATGAATCTTTTCTTTGTGTGTTACATTTGTTCCCTTTAAATTGCAAAGTTATTCTTCATATTAGTGTTGCCCCAATGACCATGAGTTAACTAATTTGTGCTTATTTTACTCTTGGTTTACTGTACTCACTTTTCAATGATTCCAAAGGGGGGAATATTGACTTCATGTGTAAGTAACAGGTGTAGTGCAACTAATGAAGATGCTTATGATAAGTTGAGTTGTAGATTTAAATGACATACTGATAGAGAAAGTAAGTGATATGCTGAATAGATAATTAAAGGTGCATGATGAAAGGGGGAAGAAATTGAAGCTTGATAATCAAATGACAACAAGGTACCAGGTCCTTGTGTTGAATGATGCTGGTAGCATAAGGATATGGTGAATATTCTTCTTCAGTAGTGGTAATCACACTGATTAAATATGATGAATGCGCATTGATGCTCAAATCTTTGAGCTTGGTTTCTCATCATCAAAAAGAGGGAAAATTGCTATATGTAGTTTTGATGATGAGCAGATAAGTAAAAAGGACCAGGTCCCTAGATGTTTGAGGCAACAGTACAGCTGGTACGCGTCTACACAACTTTGTCCGTTTGTGTAACAAATGGGTAGGTGCTGCATGTACTAATTAGGACACCTGGTCCAATGAAATTTCATCCCTAATAATCACTCATCTATAAAAGGAAAAAGATTCTTCATCATCAAATAGTTTTTGCGAATACAAAAAAAAAGCTAAAGAGAGAGAAAGGCAAAAACTCCGTATCTGATATTGCTCAAGCTCTTTTACCATATGTGTGTGCTAAATTGGAGAGTATCTTGAGTGAGTCCTAATTTGTCATCGAATTACTCATGATATAAGAGTAATGATCTTTTATCTTTTTTTAGAGAGTGCTTAGGTAGAGTTGGCTAAGTTTGAAACTTATTAGAGTTAATCAGTTTAGAGAGTGACTTGGCATAATTATCAAGATGAGCTTGTAGTAAAGGTATTACAAGTGAGAGGAACCTAGAGTTAAGTTCAAGTTTGAGTCTGCAATGAAGAGGTTGATTATAGTGAACTTTTGAGGTTCTTGTGAGGGCAAGCTGTGTTTTTTCCTCCCTTGAGCAAGGAGGTTTCCACGTTTAACATTGTGTGTTGTTTTTTTCCTACAATACCTATAGTTTTCTTGCACTTTATTGTTTGATTTCCTGTGATTGACTTTGAGGGACCTTGTCTCTCACTTTGCAGTGCAACCCCCAAGGTTTCCAACAAACTTATTTTTCTAAGGAACTACACTATCACTTTCTTATTTTTTTCTTTTTTGCCTTTTTCAACCAGTATTTTCAGATTTGTGTGTGGTTTTTATTGTTAAATATTTTACCACACCCAGATCTTTTTTCTTTTCTTTTTTTATCCTTTTTCTTAATTCCCACATTCATCTGCACACCCCTAGGATAGCCACACTCAACTTAGGAGATTTGCTTGAGTGAGGTACACAGTGTCCAAGGAGGGCCAGGACGAAAATTGGTTCATTGTATTTGAAGCGAGAAGGTGAATGGGTTAGTAAAGAAATGGTCATGTAAGGCTTAAATTTGAGATCAAGGGATACTTATTACATTTGGTTGGTACTTTACACTAAAGTGGACTGATTCAAACATGACATACTATCCTTTCCTAACCTCCTATCCTATATCTTTGAATAAGAGTAATCGAGCAAGTACTGGATCACACACACACACCGACTAGGTAAGGTACCTTTCTTACTCATGACTCAGGAATTTCGTCTAACTTAATACCTATTCAGTTTATGTTAGATTAGCCAAGTTATCTTATTAATAATTTTTAATGCATGTCTAGATCCTACATTGGTTACAACCCAATACATGCAAACACTGTATCAGAAAATAATTTTGGAGGGGTATCATTTTAAACACAACTTTCAAAATAGGTAACCATGCTTGTTCAAATTAGACTTGACAAAGTTCTCTTAAATTTCTCTAAGTTACACAAAAAATAGAAACAATATAACAAAAAGTAAAAACATCTAAACATACTAGTTCTAACTATGATAGCATAGCCGAAGGAAAAGAAATACGACAAGAAAAACCATCGACTGTGGTACAACTCTTTCCCCAACTATAAGATGATGCACTGTCCTTAGTGTATAACTATGGAAATACTATAACATGAGAGTAAAGACATACCTATGGTGCACAAGGCACCAAATCATGGAGTCTCCTCTCTGTAGCCTCAGAATGGGCTTTGATCTCAACAATAGTGGCCTTAATGGTGTCTTGGACGCTCATATATACGTGGGCACCGATGGTGTCTAGGGAATTCAATGGTCGAATAATATTAGGGGCCTATACTTGTCATGATCCAAACCAAGGCCGGGTTGTGATAAAGAGTATCTCAATTCCATTGAGGATTGGAGACCAACCCCCTAGCCTAGACAACAAAACATAATATCTAAAGCAGGGGATGAATTCCAAACATATAATAAGTTAGAGAATCAATAACTCAAAAGAATTTAAGAACGTCAACAAAAGTACCCCAATTCACAGTAATCCACAAAGCCTCTAACATGATCAATATCCAACTAAGTTGGGACATACCCCCGACAATAGCCAAAAAGGGAAAATACCTAAATAGTTTATGACAAAAACTAAACCAAGAAGCAATAGGCCTTTCAAAATAAAGAGCCTCACCACTTTAAGCTGACTCACGAACAATCCAAGAACTTCTAATCACTTGAAAAGAAGAAGAAGTGTCTCCAATCCCTATACATATGGGGATACAATATCTGGATATGGTTAGCACGATGAGTGCTAACATGTAAATCAGGGAAGGGATAAAGTAATGCCATGATAAAATCATTTTAAAATCATTCAGACCAATGGACACAATTATATATATATATAATGTACTGCGATAGGGAACAAGGCTTAGTGTGAAAGTAAAACATTATCCTGGGTTATGTAGATTAACCATTATAACAGTAACCACAATCTAAATGGGCCCCAGATCTTACCCCCTGATCAGGCCCCAATGCGTGTAGCCGCACAAACTGGAGAATAATCTTAAACGTACATGAAAAGAGGACTTGAACCTCCCAATCATATATCAAGAGTTACTAAAACACCCAGTTATTTAGACCCCTATGTTGGAAAATATGGTTTCCAGTATTATTCCTCTTGACACCTCCACTTTCACGACGAACTATACAACCCACTTTAAGCCCAATTAAAATATTTAGCACAGGACCCATTCATTAATCAAGGAGTCATTCATTTATGAAATATTAAGTAGTATTATCATATCGACTATAGCTTGCAAGAAAATGTTGTCAAGCCAAATCATATAGCCAGTGGTACTCTAATCGACTAACCAATATGACTCCAACCGATTTAGCCAGCTGGGACTCTAACCCATCAACCAATAGGACTTCAAAATATTTAGCCATTTGGGACTCAAACCCAATTCAATATCAATACATGGCCATAAAGGCCTTTCAAACCATTTATGTTTTATTAGACTTTTTGTGCAATTGATATAATTCAAGAATAGTTCAATGTGTATAGACTCATATTCAAAACCAATTTCACAAGATTGGGTTGAGGTTATGCCAATTCCTATTATCCAAAATTATCAATTTGGGAGATCAATGACCCCCTAGTTTATTCACCATGATCAAGCACCCCATAAGTTCAAAACTATCAATAAAGCATGAATAATTTCATAAAAATCATGGAAACATCATTTGAGAAAATAATCCTTCAAAACCCTCAACCCATATTCTAAAAACAACGCCTAACCACATTAATAACAATTTAAAATACATTACTTAACAAAATAAGATTTGGGGAATAGTAACATGCCTGAGAGTATCATAATTATAGAGAGAAATCACCCCTTGAAAGCCCTAGTTTCCAAACTTATGAAAACCCTACTATTCTTGACTTTGGGATTTGAGAGAGAAGAGAATATGTATTTTATTTCTTAAGTGTTAAAATAGGGTCCCCAGTGTGTTTTTAAGGCGTGGATCTTAAGTGGAGAAAGAGGGAAATGTCAAAAGTGCCTTACTAAAAGCAGTGAAAATTATCACCACTGATCATGGGTCGCCTACAACTTATATGGTGACCCACGACTCGTAGGGTCTAAGTCGTAGTAAGGATAAAATCAAAGGGCCCCTACACTAGTTTGACTGCGGAAGGCAAACTACAACTCATAAAGAGTCTATACGACTCATATAATCTCAATCATACTCAGGACAGGGATATTTGGTTAACATACTTGTCAGGGTACGAGTTTGTAATGACCCGAAACTACCCCTAGTCATTACACACTGCTCATGATTCCGAAGGACCATAAGCTAACCTTCTACTGATATCTGTATTTGAGATCTGTATAATATAACATAATAAATATGGAAAAAATGGTGGAAACTTGTCATAAGGTTCAAATATCTAAAATACTTAAAAATAAAAACTGAATACTGATATATCTATCCAAAAAGCCTTTAAACTATTTGAACTGTGGAGCTGATGGGACATGTCCCTAAATAACTCCGTCTACTAAAAATAAACTAAATCTGATAAGATAATAAAATAAGGATCATCCTTGAATGAAGAGGACTCACTGCTATGTCTACTGCTGCTGACTGGGACTAAGCTGCTAAGGGTACTCTAGATCTTGTACCTCTGAACCTATGGTGTAAAGTAAAACACCATAGCACAAATACGTCAGTATATGGGAATGTACTGAGTATGCAAGATGAAGTAAGGCTAAATTCAAGGGCTTATGGATGAACAATTACTTAACTGAATAATCATGAGAGTACTGAGTGAGGACATATGCATGAATGCATAAGTCATAACTAAAGTTATCATGACTTTGAATACTGATACTCGGATATTGCTTTACAGACGTCTGAACTCACTACTAATACTGAGATACTGAATAACTGAATCTTCTGATATGGATAAATGAGTACTAAAGTTAAGATCAGTCCTATATAGCAAGTGATATCTGAAACTAATGATACTGAAGATGATTGACTGAATCTACTCATATCAATAACTGAATTCTAAGCTTGGTACTATTGACTGACTAAATCTAATATCAAACCTCTCTAACAGATGATCCCTGATTCTACTAACAATGATAAAAAATGATTATGTCTGAGATCAAACCTATCTAGTAGAAGATCTCCGAATCTGATAATGAGAATAATTAATTAAATATGAGATCAGGACTATCTAACGGGTAATCTCTGGATATGATGATAAGAATGATTAGCTGAATCTAATAATGAGAGTAATTAACTAAATCTGAGTTAGGCCTATCTAATGAGTGATCTTTGGATCTGATAATGAAAATAATTAATTGAATAAGATAAGGCCTATCTAACTGATAATAAGATCTCTGGATTTGTTATTACTAATACTGATTAACTTTATGAGAGACCAAGCCTATTTAGTGGGTGGTCCATGTCTATATGGAACTATCTAAGTTCCTTACTGAGATAGGTGACTGTATCTAACAGTCCTAATTTTTGAGTTCTACTCTAAAAATTAACACTGAAACTACAACTGTGGGAGTTCTCACTTAATCGACATGCCTCAAATCTGAACTGGTGGGGTCAAACCTGTAACCCCAGCTGAAAGGGTGTCAATACCGTGCCACGAGTAAAGACCTCTACTATGGTCAAGCCTCTCTGATGGGTGACCCTAAACAAGAAGTCAAGCCTAAGGCAGTATGATAGTCAAGGCTTAATCTAATAGGTTACTCCTAGTCCTGCACTAGCTACGTAGTTTTGGAGTTTAGGGATTGCTGCTAATGACTATGCCGTTCTAATGGGAAAGCCTTTATCCCTGTACCTGCTCGGTGCTAGCTCCTACCCCCAACTGAAGGACTCTAAAATAATTCTTAACTGAACTTAAACTGAGCTAAATCTATTACTAATCATATTTCTCTACTGATCTGACTGAGTTAAGCTGAGTTCACTTGGTTCCGTTATCTGACAGAATACTACTAAATCTCATTATCTGAATAAATGATACTGATCTTTGAATAGATTACTTGAATGCTACTAAGGTCTAAACTGAACACTTGAATACCACTAGATCTGAGCTGAGTACTAAACTGAGGCTAGAATACTAATAATACTGAGATTACTGAGATTTCTTATGTTCTGTAACTGTTTGAGAGTACTAAGTTCTTTAACTCATTGAGTTCTGAGAATCATGGCTTGACTGAGATTATCGTGAAAACTGACACTGGCTCTCGACTGCAACTAATTTGTTGGGTATAAATATCCCAGAACTCGATATCATAAAAGTAAAACATAACTATTATTGAATAATCTTAACTACGAACATTCATTCACCATCACAATTACTAAAGCATCTCTTCAAGCACTTAGAAATCATAAACATGTGATAATATAGGGAGACATGCTATTGGCTCATACTCCATTCAACAAGGGCTTGTATGAAACACTTAACATGCATTAAAGAACACATAATTGGGGAATTTCATGCTATCATGTCATAATTTACTCACGAAGGCTTTTCAACAAACACTTGGTATACGTGAACTCATACATAATTGGGGATTTCTATTCAACATGCTATGATGGCTCATTTCTTTCACATAAACATTTTATCAAATATATGGGGAGCATGCTTTGATTATTCAACAACTTTTACACTTAATTAACATGAACACATGACTTAACAAGCAACTTGAAAAGGGTTTATCATGACCATCATATGAATATCACATACTAGGGCCAAAGCTTAAAACCTTGTAAATAAAATATGAATTAAAAATCAATAATAGCATGAACTTCAATTACAACTCACATAAATCATGAAAAATCATAAACATGAGATCATTGAATTTAGAAAAGGATTCTTGAACTTCTTGGGTGGAAGGGACCCAAGAATCAACATCTGCATACCTTAGGAAACTCTTTCTTGAAGGCTCTTGGAGAGATTTTTGATTTCTTGAAGAAGGGTTTTGATTTTTGAGAGAAACCCTAATTTGATATTAATGATAAAGAATGAAGCCCTTAGCTCCGTTCAGGATATATATATATAAGTGTAAATTGTGGGAAAAGACCAAAAAGACCTTTTTAAAAATGACTTAAAATTACCGATTGGGATATGCGATGGTGGGGTGCGATGGTCCATCACTAGGTCGACGGTCCGTCGAACTGACCATCTCACTGGGATAAGAACTGGGACTTACTGCCTCGGTGCAACGATGGGGTGCGATGGTCCGTCGCTAGCTCGATGGTCTATTGGACCTCTCCATCGCACTCAGCTAGAGAGTGGACTCATTGCCTCGATGCGACGGTGGGGTACGATGGTCCTTCGCTAGCTCGACGGTCCGTCGAACCTCTCCGTTGCACTTGGGTAGTTTAGACTGCTTTCTGTAATTCGGCCATATCTTTCTCGTTCGATGTAGAATTTTGATTAAATTGGTATGGATGAAAAACTTATTCAATTATCTACATGACTAAAAGTCGATATTTGGGAAATTCTACACTGTTTAAAATATTTCTCACTTGGGAAGTTTTTCTTTACTCTTCTTAAGGATGAAATTCAACTTAAAGAAAATCCGGAGTACTATAGAGTCATACCCTACAAATTATACTTAATTATTATGACTCAATAAGTCCAACCTTTACCAAGGTAGGAAGAAGGGTAATCTTTACTGGTCGCACTACTAGTGGGACATTACGACTCTTAATGAGTCTTCATGACTTGTTAGGTGCTAGTTGTAATCAAGATAGTAACATAGACAAACCTCACAAGCCAGTATATAATTTGGGTTGTATGATCCTTCAAGACACCCTATGACTTGTAAGGTAAGCCGTATCTGGGTAAGTGAGTTCAAAGTCAAGAAAATTTTTAGAGGCTGAAATGGGGTGTTATAGTACTAAATCCCCAGTCACATCAACAGTAGGAGGAGACTTAGTCTCACCCATCCGGGATCTACCAGCTCTCGTTCCTATCTCATAGACCTTAAATAGATGGTCTTGTGATGTCTACTTGTTGATATAGCTACTTTTAACTCCTTTCTCACGTTTCTTCTTCCTTTTTTTGCTTGCTCTCTCATCACCTTATTCTGAAAATTTTTCTTTGCCTTTTGTGCCCTTAATGTTTGGAACATCTTGAACTGTGTCTCCTCATAATGGACATTATAGGTTTAAAAAAAGATAGGTATGGCCTTGTGGCTATATCCTCTATAGCAGACAACTCCTCATGAATCCCTATTAGGTCTTGGGATTGTACCCATTCCAACTTTTTATTTATCCTTCATTCAAAGTTATCAAAACACATCTACATGCCCAGCATCTCACCATTAATCTCCTTTTTTACCCAAGGTTGTACCCCTCCTTAATATTGTTTACTTTATACTCGAAGGTGATTAATCAATTTACCACATCACTCAGATTTCTATGAAACCAAGACATATCCACCCGTAGGTAGATGTAATACAGATTGTCTCTAGATTAGTGGTGTCGGGGATGGTTGTACCCTAGAATCTATATATCCCATAGCATTAGTAGAGGCTCGTGGCTCAGGTCATGCAGTTTCAGTCTATGTGTCTCTAAGGCTGAAAAACCCAATCTATCGACATCCTTGTGCATGCTGGACTAAAATACCCCTATAGTAATGTTGTACACACCTTCGCTCTAGAATTCATGTTAGATTAATTTAGAATAAAACCCAAATAAGTGGTCCAGTGGAATGTAACAAAGTTATCCACATTCGATAACATAGACACCCTGTCATCTAAACACATATGTTTTAGAAGACAAAGAAAGGCTGAACTTGTATCAGTACTCACATATTTATCACTGATCTCCCAAGAAATAATCTTAGCTATGTCTATATCATATCTCTCTACAATACCTGCTACCAATGCAACCCTATTGGGGCTCAAAATATTGTCTTTAGCTGTCGGGCTAAATGGGTGGAAAACCAATGTCCACCAAGCTTTTACTACAAAGTTATGGCTACTTGCAGTAATCTGAGAAGACGATTGAAAAACACATGGCACATTTACTTATGCAACAAAAATAATACCAAAGATCCACCTCAGTTTGTCTTCGGTACCAATCTTCTAAGTTTTAGACTTTTTTATCTCTTCAATTCAATGATCAATTTCTGAAGTGTCATTGGAAATCTCAAACTCAACACCATTCCAGAATTAGAAGATTATCTGAGTCGATACATTCACCCAAACTCTTCAAATCATTAATGAATATAGTGGGTTACCACCCTTTTATGTAAACCCTTATAAATGCATCCGATTTAACTCCATCTGACAAGTGACATAAAATTTCTAAACTAGGGATGGGCTGTATCTACCAGAATGTCTCATCATCTATTAGAAATGATATTTCTTGAATAAGGCCTCAAATTATGACATCTCTGGCATCCATCTAGTCAATAATTTTGGCTCAAGGAAGAATTCTCTCTTTGGCTTCCAGTATTGGGGATAATAGAACAATCCCTAGCATATAACTCTTACATTCTTAGGTACCTCCATCGATTGACAACTAGCACAGGGGAAACCTATACCTATACCCTAGGATGGTGCTAAGGAAGAGGTGGAATCTTAACCAAGGTAATGCTATTCATAGCGTCATCTTCATAACCCTCAACTTCATCAAAACTAGATTATGACCCTTCATCACCAGATTTGCTACCTGATACAGATTCGTCTCCGCTTTTGGATATGGTTTTGTTTCTCATTCTTAATCATCAAAGCAAGACCAAGCTCCTTTGCCTCTTCAAACTAGGGAAGGGAATGTAGTGGCACTTGTTGATAATTCCTAAGCTACACCTTCAATTTGAAGATTATGCAATCGCTGTCAAATATAGTCTCCCAACAAAGGTTGGGGTAGAATCCCAAGAGAATATGTGGAATTGTGGATCTTAACTTCTATAATCAATGGACAAAACAAGAAATGTAAATGAGGGGATTTTAATGATAATTTTGAACAATTAACAAATATTAACTTCGGTTGTAACCAGTCATAGATGAACACTAGGATTGTGTTTTCTCTGGCTTCTCAGCTTAGTAGGCTTATCGTGCTTTATTGGATCAACCCAATACCTTGTATGTAGAATTTGATAAGCTAAGTACTACCAACAGTCATTTAGGCTGACAGATTTTACCTTTTATTTTTTGAGTCTCAAGATGTCACCTTACTAACCCTTATCCTAGATCCCAGTTAATTATTACATTTTGAGTCTCTAGTGATTAGATGATAGTTAACCGTCTTACTTATATAATAACTAATAGCGTGGATAAATAGTAAAACTTCAAATTACTATTGTAATTATCATTTCCTGGCCACTACTTCTCTTTTGGAGTAAGTAGCAATAATTTAGGTGGAATACTAATATTTGCAACCACTAAGACATCTATTAAAGTGAAGAAAAATATAATAAATGCATGGGTATTGGTTAATAACAACATAACACTTCCTATACATCATCGATCCACCAGGGTTTCCACAACCCTAGCTAAAGGTTTTTAGTCGCTCATTATTGTGAAGTAATCAATGATATTCATGATTGAAAGCCTTATATGAAATAACAATAATCACAAATTAAAACCCAAGACTTCAACTAAATTAACAACCAAAATCAATACAAAATAATTCCAAAACCAAAATCAGATCTCAAACTGAAAATATATGTTTATGACTACAAAGAGTGTAAACTTAATACAAAACATCATTAGGTCTTTATAGAAAACACGAAAACCCTAAAAATCAAATCCTAAACAAAAAAGGAAAAAAAATTTGGTGGCAATTTACAAAGTTAACATACAGACCGTATGTTGAACATATGGTTCGTATGTTGAACATAAGATGTTTCAACCCATGAATCCCAGATCTTCAACTCTCTGGACTTTTGCATTTTGTACAAACTATGTCCACATATGGATCATATATTGACTTTGTATGTACGAAGCCTCTGAAATTGAAATAGTACTCTCTATATATGTAATAGCCCAAACATTTCTAATCTAGAAAATGAACCATTATTTCTTTGTGTGAAACCTGCAATCTTGTAATTCATATTTGAGTACATGACTTACCATGAGTATCCTAGTGAGAATAGAGCTTATGATGTGTTAAGTGTGTTCATAAGAGTTACTTAAGGTAATGAAAGCGAAGAGTTTTTGAATCCATCAAGTTTTAGTTTTTGATTTCACAAGAGTCATATTTGAACGAGAATAACTTGACATATATGTGGTATTTTTCATAATTATACCTACCAAATTGTAGAGAATTGAATTAGCTTTCCAACGATAATAATTTTTCCAGAATCCGGCAACCGAGCAAAAAGTTATTGCTTTGCAAAGGGGAGTGCGTCACCTAACACATCGTATATGGCTACTAAAACACTTAGGCAATAGGTTAAGCACTGCACAACCTAGCTTAGGCGATGGGTTGAGTGCCGCATAACCTAACTTAGGTGATAGATTGTGTACCGCATAACCTAGCTTAGGTGATGGATTGTGCGCCGCATACCTTATCATCTAAGTGATGTAAACACTCTATTTTTGAGTTATTTAGAGGGAAAACTAAGTCTTTTCAAACTCCTTACACGTCCCTGAACTTACACTTATGAAATTAATAGCTCCTAATCATATTATAACCCTATTATCATCTTAAGTTCATCATCTAAGAGCACTATAGGAAAAAAACAACTAGGGTTGCACAATGAAGATTGAAGGTCCAATCATTCAACAATTTCATCACCATAAAGGTATGTGGGGTTTGAACAAGAAAACTCCTTCCTTTCTTGTGCCCAAAACTTGCACAAATTTACAAGGATATACGATTTTACATGTTTTCTTATGAATTAGAAGTATGAATTTATACTCTATGTTGTTGTTCATGGGATTATGAGATTTTCAATGCTTTAGAAGTTGAAATAAATGAGAATGTTGATATTATTGTGCAATAAGCTCAATTTTCTAGATTTCCAAATAATTTATGCATGTTTATGATATAAATCATGAGTTTTGAGATGTTATATATTGATATTGACATAGGGCTCATTAATCCCTATTTTAGAATGTGATTTTGAGATTTTTTTATGTTACATGCACCCTATGAGTTGATTATTTTGAAGAAATTTAGAAAGATTTGATCTTTTGGTCACGATAGAGTTGAAATCCACTTTAAGAAATGAGATCACAGACTTTATAATTGGTTTTCTTATGAAATATGAGATTACTTTATAGTGTATTTTCTTAAGACTTTGAGCATAATATTGGGAGTAGTATTAGCACCGAGTTGGGCATGTTACTATGGTTTCATACCCAGAACTACGTACTACCATAGGTTGAGATATTTATTTTCACTATATGTGGATAACTGAGATAGTTATCACTGAGATAGATTGTTCTATTCTGATGGCAAGGGTAGAACAACCCTAACCTTATGGGGGATAGTCATGGGGCATCATGGATGCTCACATGGTGTACATGTCAATTAGAAGAACCTCCCAAATAGAAATATCTCACTCTTGAAATAGTTCTTTGAGATAAAATATTTACTATGCAGAATAAAGTTCCGGATGTCATCTAGACTATATGATTTGAGAACAAGAATTAAATACAGACTTTAGAGCTAAGTGTAATGGCTCATGGAATTCATGTTTTATGTTTTACTATTCATTACTTTGTATCTTCAGATTTCAGACTATTCAAGCTATGCGAGCCATTTACATTTAGCATTGCATGATTTTATATCCTATTATAATATTGTTTTGCATATTGCATTCACCCCTATATACTCAGTACATCCTCAAAGTACTGATCCACATATACGTCTGTGTGCTATATTGTATCAAAATATAGGTTCAGGTTCTCAGTACCAGAAGCGCCAGTAATCCCGAGTACCTTCATCTATATTTTCACAGTGGTGAGTCCTCATAGTCCGAGGACCTATTTTTTAGAAATTCAACATTATTAGCAGTTGTTTTATTCATTTTTATTTGAGTATGAGTAATTTAGGGATCTATCCCAATGGCTCTCTAGTTCTTGAGTAGTAGAGGATTTGTCAGACTAGACTATCAGTTATGTTTTAGACTTTTCGGTACTTGATATTCAGAATATGTTTTCTTGTTATCTCAGTTCTGATATGATATAATATAGCATTTTGCTTTGTTTGACATCTTAAAGTAAATGATAGAGATAGTTGAAGACTTAAAGGGTTAGCTTGGGGCTACTTGTAGCCTTAAGCACCGTGTGACATTCCAGGATAAGATTTTAGGATGTTACATACTTGATTTTAGAGCCTAAGGTTAAAGGAGTCCTAGGAATTCTAATAAGCCACATTACGTAGAGTATTGATCATCGGTGTGTAACACACCATATCTATGAGCAAGAGGCTACAAGACGTTTTAGGAAAAAGTCATATCCTTTTTTCAAAATCTATCATGCTTACAGTTGTATCTCTCATCTATTGATTTGTGCTCTTTTATGACTCCCTAAAAAGCAAATGCCTACAGAAACAATAATGAGCAACCTCTGCCTGTTGATCCCCTGAAGGAAAATATGTCTCATAATGAGTTTCGGGTAGCTTTTCAAGCATTAGCTCAGACAGTCACTGCTAATATTTAGGCTATAGTTTTGTATCAACAAGGAGGTGATTTACCTGCTGCCGGGATTCGTGATTTCATGGGGATGAATCCACCAGAGTTCTATGGGTCTAAGGCAAGTGAAGACCTATAATTGTATTTTGAGGAGGTGAGGACAATCACCCCAGTCAAGCATATTTCTGAGGAAGAGTATGGAGTTGGCATCTTATAGACTGAAAGATATTGCTTATGACTGGGTTGTAGAGTGGAGGAAGAATAGAGGGGAGGATGCTGCTCCTATTTCATGGCAGGTGTTCCAAGATGCATTATTGGACAAGTTCTTCCCACTTGAGATGAGGGAAGCAAAGATAGAGGAGTTTATGAACCTAAGACAAGGCTCTATGACTGTAAAAGAGTATTACCTTAAGTTCAACTAGTTAGCTAAGTATGCTTCTAATTTGATAGTTGATGCCCGAACTAATATGAGTAAGTTTATGACTGGAGTATTTGGATTGGTATTAAAAGAGTGTAAGACTGCTATGCTCAATAGGGATATGGAACTTGCTAGGATAATGATGCATGCTCAGCAGATAGAGGCAGACAAGATAAAGGAAAGAGTTAGAGTAAGAGAAATAAAGAGGGCTAGATCAAAGCAGTATATCATGGTCAGACTATATCTCATGGAGGGAACCACCTATAGTTTTAGAGTCGTTCATTTATGCTAGTGCCTTCATCAGGTAGTGCTCCCACACCCATGAATAGAAAGAAGAAGTGGGGTAAGTTTTCTATGTCCAAATCTCAGAACAGTGTGAGTGCAAAGCCTAATCACCCCCCCATGCACCAAGTATGGTAAGGATCTTGGAGGTAGATGTTTATGGGATCAGAAAGGTTGTTATGGTTGTGGCCAGGAGGGTCACGATATTAGAGATTGCCCGTATGCTAGGAAGGGTAATAGAGATATCCAACCTCAAACACAGGCTACTAGTGCACCAGCTTCTTTAGCCCATCTAGCTCATCTTCATGGTGCTTCATCCAGTACCGGTGGTGGGCAGCGCCAGAACAAGTTCTATACCTTACTATCCCATTAAGAGTAGGAGGATTCTCCCAACATTGTTACAAGTATGCTTCATTTTTTTTGTTTTGTTGTTTATGTGTTGTTGGACCCTGGGTCAAGTTTCTCCTATGTGACCCCATTAGTTGCTGTGAATTTTGAAATGATTCCCAAAAATATTCTTGAGCCTTTCCTGGTTTCTACTCTAATGGGTGAGTCGGTCATTGCTAAGTAAGTATGTAAAAAGTGTCCTAGCACTGTTCTTCATAGAGTCATATTTAATGATTTGATAGAGTTAGAGATGGTTGATTTTGATAGTATTCTGGGTATAGATTGGCTTCACTCTTATTATGCATCTATAAACTGTCGTACCCATGTGGTTAAGCTTCAGTTTCCTGATGAGCCAGTCTTTGAGTGGTCCAGAAGTTTTGTATCTCCCAAGAGTCATTTTATCTCCTATCTCAAAGCCAGAAAGCTAATATCCAAATGTTGCATCTACCACTTAGTTTGAGTTAAAGACATTAAGTCTGAAGCTCCGACCCTTCATTCAGTCAGCATCGTTGATGAGTTTCCAGATATTTTTCTAGAAGATATCCCAGGGGTACCTCTTAAGATTGACCTTTTTCTCGATACACAGCCCCATTCTATTCTTCTATATTGTATGGAATCCACAGAACTTAAGGAGATGAAAGAGCAACTCAAAGATCTTCTAGATAAACGTTTCATAAAGCCCCGTATTTCTTCTTGGGGCACTCCTATCCTATTCATGCAAAAGAAAGATGGTTCTTTACGTATGTGCATTGACTATCATCATCTTAATAAAGTCACAATAAAGAATAAGTACCCTCTTCCTAGAATTGATGACTTGTTTGATTAATTACAAGGCGCAAGTTATTTCTCAAAGATAGACCTTAGATCCGGCTATCATCAACTTAAAGTAAGGGAATATGATATTCCAAGGACAACCTTTCGAACCCGATATGGTCATTTTGAGTTTCTAGTCATGTATATCGGGTTAACCAATACTCTATCAGCTTTCATGGACCTCATGAATCAAGTGTTCAAGCAATATCTTGATATGTTTGACATAGTGTTCATAGATGATATTCTTGTTTACTCCCGTAGTGGGGATAACCATGAAAATCATCTTAGAATTGTCCTGTAGACTCTTAGAGACCATCAATTATTCGCCAAATTCAGCAAGTACGAGTTTGGCTAAGGTTCGTAGCTTTTCTGGGTCATATTATTTTAGCCAAAGGCATTAGAGTTGATCCCCAAATGACAGAAGCTGTAAGAACTTTGCCTAGACCTATCTCTCCATACATTAGGAGTCTTTTGGGTTTAGCTAGCTATTACCACCATTTTGTTGAAGCTTTATCATCTATTGCATTTCCCATGACCCGATTGACCCAAAAGAAAGTTAAATTCCTTCAGTCAGATTCCTGCTAGAAGAGTTTTCAGGAGTTGAAGACTCAACTCACTTCAGCACCCATGTTGACTTTGCCTGATGGTATAGATGGTTTTATGGTGTATTTTGATGCCTCTACAGTTGGTTTGGGTTGTGTGTTGATGCAAAGAGGTAAGGTTATAGCCTATGCCTCTAGACAGTTAAAGCTTTATGAAAAGAATTACCCAACCCATGACCTTGAATTAGATGATGTGGTCTTTGCTTTTAAAATTTGGAGACACTATCTTTATGGTGTTCATGTGGATGTGTTCACGAACCATAAAAGCCTACAATACATGTTTACTCAAAGGGATTTGAATTTTAGGCAGAGGAGATGGTTAGAGTTGCAAAAATATTATGATATGAGTGTGTTATATCTTCGGGGCATGGTCAATGTTGTGGAAGTTGCCCTTAGTAGGTTGTCTATGGGCAGTATGACTCATGTAGATGAGGAAAAGAAAGAATTGGCTCGTTAAGTGCATCGGTTTACTAGACTGGGTCTTAGGATGCTTGATTCGATTAAAGGTAATGTTTAGGTTTAGAGTAGTTTCGAATCCTCTTTAGTTTCAAAAGTGAAGGAGAAGCAAGACATGGATCCTAGTTTGGTCTAACTGAAGGAGTTAGTTAAAGACCAAAGGGTAGAGGTTTTCTCCCAAGGGGGATATGGTGTGTTGAGATTGCAAGGTAGACTATGTGTTCTTTGTGTTGATAATCTGAGGTAGAGAATTATGGATGAGGTGCATGGTGCATGATATTTTATTCATCTCAGCGCTACCAAGATGTTTCGCGACTTGCAGGAAATCTATTGGTGGAGTGGCATGAAGAAGAATATAGCAGAGTTTGTGGCAAAGTGTGCAACTTTCCCACAGGTTATGGTGGAGCACCAAAGGCCTGGTGGTGTGATACAAGAGTTTGGTATTCCCACTTGGAAGTGGGAAGAGGTGAATATGGATTTTATGATTGGTTTACCTCCTTCGCGTCATCATCATAATTCTATTTTGGTTGTTGTAGATAGGTTGACTAAGTTAGCGCATTTCCTACCAGTGCATGCATCCTATATAGCTGAGGACAATGCTAAGTTTTATATCTAAGAGTTAGTCAGGTTGCAAGGAGTTCCCTTGTCTATCATCTCAGATAGGGGTACTCAGTTTCTCTCTCAGTTTTAGAGGGCTTTTCAGAAGGGTCTTGCTACCCAAGTTCATTTGAGTTTCGCTTTTCATCCACAGACAGATGGTCAGACTAAGAGGACTATCTAAACTTTGGAAGTTATGTTGAGGGCATATGCTCTTGATTTGAAAGGTAGTTGGGATGGGCATTTGCCATTGATTGAGTTTGCGTATAAAAATAGTTATAACTTTAGCATCCAGATGACACCATTTGAGGCTCTTTATGGTAGGAGATATTGATCACCCATAGTTTGGTTCGAAGTGGGTGAGGCTGGTTTGATTGGACCGGATGCAGTATTTGAGGCTATGGAGAAGGTAAAATTGATTAGAGCGAGATTAAAGATAGCTTAGAGCTATTAGAAGTCTTATGCGGACATAAGAAGAAGGGACCTTGAGTTTGAGGTGGGTGATTTGGTGTATTTGAAGATTTCACCCATGAAAGGAGTGAAGAGGTTTGGCAGGAAGGGGAAGCTTAGTCCCTATTATGATGGTCCCTATAGAATCCTAAGCCGTGTTGGGAGAGTAGCCTATGAGATTGAGTTACCCAAAGACTTGTCAGTTATTCATCCTATCTTTCACGTTTCCATGCTTAAGAAGCACATTGGTGATTCTGTTATAGTACATCCTTCAGAGAGCTCAGAAATTTAGTACAGTCTTTTATATGAAAAGATTCTAATTGAGATTCTAGATTACCAGATCCGTAGACTGAGGAACAAAGAGGTTCTCTTGATTAAAGTTTTGTGGTGGAATCAATCAGTTGAGGGCGTTACGTGGGAAGTAGAAGCAGACATACGATCCAAGTATCCGTACCTTTTCTCCGCAAATTCAGATCAAGTTCAAAGTACTATTCTTCCTTAATTCAGTTCCTTTCTGATCAAAGATTCAACTATGTATCTATTCTTATTAAGTTCATGAGTTCTCTAAAGTGCTCAAGAGCTTAGAATAATGTAGATTCAGGTTAGAAAATTGTTTCAGATGTGTATCCTTAGTTTTCTCTGTACTCTTATCCTAACCAGTAACATTAGAGGACGAATGTTCCCAAGGGAAGATACTGTAATACCCTATATATTTTTAAGCTAGAAAAAGAACCATTATTCCTTCGTGTGAAACCTCTAATCCTATAATTCATATTTGAGTACATGACTTACCATGAGTATCCTAGTAAAAAGAGAGCTTATGATATGTTAAGCGTGTTCATAAGAGTCACTTAAGGTAATGCAAGCTAAGAGTTTTTGAATCCAAGAAGTTTTAGTGTTTGATTTTGCAAGGGTCATCTTTGAATGAGAATAACTTGACGTCTATGTGGTATTTTGCATATTTAAACCCACCAAATTGTAGAGAATTGAATTAGCTTTCCAACAATACAAATTTTCCAAAATCCGGCAACTGAGCGAAAAGTTATGGCTTTGGAAAGGGGAGTGTGTTGCCTAACACATCATATATGGCTACTGGAATGCTTAGGTTATAGGTTAAGCGCCGTACAACCTAGCTTGGACAATAGGTTGAGCGCCACACAACCTAACATAGGTGATAGGTGGTGCGCCGCATAACCTAGCTTGGAGGATGGATTGTGCGCCGCATACCTTATGGTCTAAGTGACGTAAACACTCCGGTTTTGAGTTATTTTGAGGGCAACTAAGCCTTTTGACACTCCTTACACGTCCCTAAACTTAAACTTAAGAAATTAAAAGCTCCTAATCACATTATAACCCTATTATCATCTTAATTTCATCATCTAATAGCACTATAGGAGAAAAACAACTAGGGTTGTACAATCAAGATTGGAGGTCCAATCTTTCAACGATTTCATCACCATAAAGGTATGTGGGGTTTGAACAATAAAACTCCTTCAGTTCTTTTGCCCAAAACTTACACTAATTTACAAGGATATATGATTTTACATGTTTTCTTATGAATTAGAAGTATTAATTTGTACCCTATGTTGTTGTTCATGAGATTATGAGATTTTCAATGCTTTAGAAGTTGAAATAAATGAGAATGTTGATATTATTGTGCAATAAGCTCAATTTTCCAGATTTCCAAATAATTTACGCATGTTTATGATATAAAGCATGATTTTATTGATATTGACATATGGGTCATTAAGCCCTATTTTAGAATGTGATTTTGAGAATTTTTGTGTTACATGCACCCTATGAGTTTATTATTTTGAAGCAATTTAGAAATATTTGACCTTTTGGTCACGATAGAGTTGAAATCTACTTTATGAAATGAGATTACAGACCTTATAATTAATTTCCTTATCAAATATGAGATTACTTTAAAGTGGATTTTCTAACGACTTTGAGCATAAAATTGAGAGTAGTATTTAGCACCTAGTTGGGCATGTTACTACGATTTCACACCCCAGAACTATGTGCCACCATAGGTTGAGATATTTATTTCTACTATATGTGGATAATTGAAATAGTGATCATTGAGATAGATTCTTCTACTCTGATGGAAAGGGTAGAACAGCCCTAACCTTATGGGGGCTAGTTGTGGGACATCATGGATTGTCACATGGTGTACATGTAGGTTAGAAGAACCTCCCAAATAGAAATTCCCCACTAGTGAAATAGTTCTTTGATATAAAATATTTACTATGTAGAATAAAGTTCCAGACTTTATCTAGACTACATGATTTGAGAACAAGAATTAAATACAGACTTTAGAACTAAGTGTAATGGATCATGGAATTCAGATTTTATGTTTTACTATTTGTTACTTTGTATCTTCAGATTTCGGACTATTCATGCTATGCGAGCCATTTACATTTAGCGTTGCATGATTTTATAGCCTATGATAATATTGTTTTACATTTTTCATGCACCCCCATATACTTAGTACATCCTCAAAGAAGTGATCCACATATACGTCTGTGTGCTACATTATATCATAATATAGGTTTAGGTGCTCAGTGCCAGCAACGTTAGTGATCCCGAGTACCTTTGTCTATATTTCCACAGTGGTGAGTCCTCATGGTTCGAGGACCTATTTTCCAAACATTCAGTATTATCAGCAGTTGTTTTATTTCTTTTCATTTGAGTATGAGTCAGTTGGAGATCTGTCCCAATGACTCTCTAGCTCTTGAGTAGCAGAGGCTTTGTTAGATTAGACTATTAGTTATATTTTAGACTTTTTGGTACTTGATATTCAAAATATGTTTTCCAGTTATATCAGCTCTAATTTGATATAATATAGCATTTTGCTTGGTTTGGCATCCTAAAATAAGTAATAGAGATAGTAGCAGGCTCAAAGGGTTAGCTTGGGCTACTTGTAGCCTTAAGCACCGTGTGATGTTCCGAGATATGATTTTGGGGCATTACAGTATATTTCCATTACAGCACATGATATGTCTACATATGGTTCGTATGTTGAACATTCGGTCCATATGTTGAACATACAGTCTGTATATTGAACATACTGTCCGTATGTTGACTTTGTATGTTGAAGTTCTTAATTTTTCCTTCAGGTTTGCCTGTGTACTTTCAGTTTCTCAACATACTTTTCTCACATACGCCTAATATTTCCTTTGAATGTACCCAAAAACTTCATTTTTCTTCTTTTTTCTTCAGACTTGCCTCTAAAATCTTATTTCCTGCAAAATATACCCAAAACATATCATATCGAATAAAACATCCTAAGAAACTTGCATAATTTAGTAGTTTTAAGCATCGAAAGTGCTATATTTTTGTAGCACATCAACACCCTTAACTTAGAACTTTTGCATTTCCTCAAGTAACTCAACACTATAAAACAAAATAAAACAAAACACAATGCTTAACTAGGAGAATCTAAGCTCTCCAAGGCAGCCAGTCAATACTTAAAGCTTAAACCATAAACTTTTTCTTATCTCAACCTTTTAAAACTAGATGTGTATATCCATGAAGCACAAAAATATGACACAATGGTATCAAGGTATGGAATTATATTATCAATATACAATCATGCAAGTATATACAAGTTACACTACCCAAAACAAGTATGAAGCTAGCAATGGGTCATGTGCCTCATAGCAAAGAAGTCCCACTCATTCAATATGAATAAATGCATGTCAATACAGGGACAGTCAAGAGACACTCACACTTAAAATAGAAGTTTCAATAAATATGCATCAAAAACCATAGGGTTTCCCTTATTTTCTTACCTTAGTTTTTGGACAATCAAGTTAGGATCACTATAGGGCTTTATTCTGCTTGTAATGTGGGCTTGGAAACTGATATGATACATATGGGTATGTCAAGTGAATAAGCCTCCTTGGCAGTACAACTACTTTTGGGGTCCACCCTTAACCAATTTTTTTATTCAACCCTTATTTCTCCATTTTTATTCTTTACTGGACATTTATATTGTTTATGGTCTTTATTCTTTCTTTTTCACCTTTTTCACAATTTTTCTTGTCTTTTTCTTTTTCTTTTCTTTTTCAACACATCCAATCTTACTATATTTTTCACTTATTTTACCCTTCTACATACCCACTTTACATCACACACCCCTATGGTTACCATCCTCAACTTAGGCGATTTTCCTGAGTTGAGGTACATAATGTCCAAGGAGGAATAAGCCAGGACAGCTTATTGAAACATAAATGGAAAGGAGAAAGGTATAATAAGAAAAATAGGATATATGGCTCAAAAAAATTGAGGGATGCCATAATTTTCCAATTCAATAATCTAATAAGTTTGTAAGACAAAATAGTTAAGGACAACAAAAAACAAAACTGATCAACTGTCTGTACTAGTCCAAAAAACCTCTACTGACTGAATAAGATTTTATGGGATAGGCCCCAAATAACTCCAACTAACTATTGAATTAAAAACATGAAAATAAATATAGTCTACTGTAAGGCCACGCAAAGCTCCCTCGTAGTTTGAGCCATAGGGCGTGTCGAGTGAGGCATGATTCTGGCCCTAAAATATTGAGAAGTTTCTTCCTAAGTGAGTAACATGTTAACCATATAGAATTTCTATAATTTATACTTTTTTTCATAAGGGAAATCTGATAAGATTTCCATTAATATAAGATTTTTACAAATCCAACACTCGGGTAAGAAGTTATGGCTAATTTAAGCCTTAATCTTAAAGCCGCATCATTTAACTACCTGGCGCATCGCGGAGAGGGTTGATTTGGAAATTGTCCATTTCCAGTGGAACCCGGTGATAGTGGCGCATCACAGAGGAGTCCCAGGTCCCCACCAGTAGGAAAATAAGATGGCTCTGCGTCGCAGAGACTGCCAATTTACCAATTGTCAAATTCTATTGAGCCACCGCGATAAGTGGTGCGTCGCGGAGGACAATGAAATCGGGTTCCAGTTCAATTTTTCCAATTTTGCACAGATGTTTAAAAGGGCCCTTTGGACCTTTTCCAAGCCTATAAAATCGTGGAAACACTAGATCAAAGCAATTTACAAGAATCTTATGAGGTTTTTCTCAAGGTTTCTCTGAACATAAACCCTAAGTATCCAAAACCTCCTTCAAGAATCTCAAGAATCCACCATGGATTTCCTAAATTTAGTCAAGATTCAAGGTTCCCAAGTCAAGGACCTCCATAACCCTCATTCTAAAGCACGAATAGAGTTCAAAAAGTGAGATTTCATTAAAAGCTTCTAATTCAAGGTATGTGGGGTTTTTGAACAATGGTAACCCTTTCACCCTTGTTCCCAAAAGACTATTTAGATCATGAAATTCTTGAAATATATGAGGTCTTTTTACATGAATTTGAATTGGATTTTTCACCCATTATTATTGAATGCATTATATTGATATTTCCCATGAATTAAGAGTCAAATGGCATGATTTCTACATCTTTTCTTGAGTATTTACAACTGGGTATAAACCCCATGATTTTAGTCCTTGATAAGCTAATATTTGCATTGTTGAATATTAAAGAATATGGCTATGTTTGCATTTTGAGGTAACTTGCTGAAATTCTCAGATTTTCACATGATTTATGAATCTATATGCTATATATTATGCTTTTGATAAGCTGTAACTTGAGATTGAATAATGGGCTAGTAAACCCCTTTTGAGACTAGTGAAATTATGAACTCTTGTGCTATGAGCACCCATGTTTTGAGTATTTTAAGATGATTGAGAATTGAATTGACCTAATGGTCCATGAGCTTTGAAATCCACTTCACTATATGAGATTATCAATTTTATTATTGTGTTCCGAGTGAACTATGTGATTATTGTAAAAGTATATTTTTATTAGATAAGGGCAGATAATCTAAAGGGAGTAGTACTTATCATCGAGTGGGTAAGTTACTATGAGTTCTTACCCCAAAACTACATTCCACTGTAGGTTAGGCCTGAGGCTGAGTTTATGATGATTATGATTGGGATCGAGGCCGAGTTTAGTTTAGTGACCACTAGACCTAGGTTATACTCCCTAGCAAGAGTATGACACTCCTCCCTAACATAGGGTCTGTTCCTTAGGAGGAAAAAATGTTGGACTTCATGTAGCTCACATGGTTTATGTCGGTTATGAGAATCTCCCTTGACATTTAGACTTTGAGATCAAATATATATTTTCCTTCCCTATAAAATAGTTTCCTAAATGGTTGAATTTCAAAGATGTTTCCCTACCTAAAGTATTTTCTTGATGTGAGTTATTTCCTAAATGAAAGCATCTTCCCTTGTTATAGTACTTTTTATAAAGCCTTGAGATAAGTTGTTTCCATAAACTAGAATGCCTTACCATTTGAGATGGAGTGATTTTCCTAAAGCTTGAGATGACATATTTTCCTAAAGTGAATGAAATGCCTTCAAGTATGTTTTCAAGTTATATGATTTCGAATTTTAAGTATATGAGTTCTAAATAGTTATGAAATGTTGAGCATTGAAGAAGTTTTACCCTCCATGAGACTTATCCATGAGTTGAAAGTATTGTTTAAAGTCCCTTAGCCTTTGGGTATTGAGAACAAGAGAAGATTTTGAATTTTGAGATTAAACAATAATGACTCACGAGATTTGTGTTACATGCTCCATTCTACATGACTTATGATCTTTATATTTTATACTTGTTCAATCCATGTGAGTCATCTCATAATGCATACATAATTTGATTAAATAAGATTGTTACTATTTTATTCATATGCATTCACCCCCCGCATACTCAGTACATTACAAGTACTGATCCACATATATGTCTATGTGCTACATTGTGTCATAAAGTAGGTTCAGGTGCTCAGTCCCAGCCTCACCCATGATTTTTCGAGTACCTTGCCTACATTTTCTACAATGGTGAGTCCTCATGATTTGAGGACCGATCTTCATATATTTATCGTACTTGAGAGACTATGTTTTATCTTCAGTTCATTTTGATTCAGTTAGGGACCTGTTCCAATGGCTCTCTAGATTTTGATTTGTAGAGGCTTGTCAGACTAGTGTCAGATTTGTGATGTGTCAAGGGTTCGACATTGTGGTTTTATTGACATATCTCTATATTGTGGTCTTATGGACCGAGTATGTTTTCCATATTTCCTTTTGTGTGATATGACTATGCTAGTGTTGAGTCCATTCTTATCTTGAATTGAGTGTCACTGGTTGAAACCATCTCTAATGGTTTTCTTAGGGTGACTCATAGCCTTAGGCAGCGTGTGACCTCCTGGGAGATAGTTTCGGTTTATTACAAACTTGGTTTTAGAGCCTAAGGTTTCTAACGAGTCCTTAGGAGTCTGACAAGCTGTGTTGAGTCGAATCTTGATCATCGGTGTGTAGCGCGGCACACCTATGAGCAAGAGGCTATGAGACATTTTAGGAAAAATATGTTTTTTCTATCAGATTCTATTATACCTACAGTTGTCCCTCTTATCTAATGATCCGTGCTCTTTAATTTTCAGAAAATGCCTCCTCGAAGAGTGAATATCCACGAAAACAATGATGAATAACCCCCACCTATTGATCGTTTGAATGAGACGATGTCCCATGCTAAGTTTAAGGAAGCCTTTCAGGTGTTAGCCCAAGTGGTTACCGTAAATGTTCGGGCTAATAACCAAGCCCCAATTGCTAACCAGAAGAGTGATGATGTAGTCACAGTTAGGATTTATGATTTTATACGGATGAACCCGCCTGAGTTCTATGGGTCAAGGATAGATGAAGACCCATATTTGTACTTGGAGGAGGTGAGGAAGATCACAGACGTGATGTATATTTTAGAAGAAGAAAGTATTGAGTTGGCATCCTATAGAATGAATGACATTGCTTATGATTGGGTTGTGTCATGGAGAAAGGGTAGAGGTGATAATGCCGCTTCTTTGACTTGGCATGTTTTCCAAGATGCCTTCTTGGATTAGTTCTTTCCACTTGAGATGAGGGAGGCAAAGATTTAGGAGTTCCTAAACTTGAGACAGGGCTCCATGACTGTTATGGAGTAGTGTTTGAAGTTCAATTAGTTGTCCAAGTACGCTCCTGATTAGATTTCTGACACCCAATCTAGTATGAGCAATTTTATGATCGGCGTTTCTAGTATGGCACTGAATGAGTGTAGGGCCACGATGTTACATAAGGATATGGATTTGGCTAGGTTTATAATACATGCCTAACAGATAGAAGCAGATAATCTTAGAAAAAGAGATAGAATGAGGGGTAGCAAGAGGGTGAGATATAATCAGCATGAGTTTAGCCAGCCTACCCATGGAGGGAACCGCCCCCAGTTTCAGAGACATTTATCAATTCTAATTCTTTCTGTCTATAGTGCTCCTATGCCTAGAGGTAGACCAGAGCAAGAGAGCAGGTCTTTCATGTCTGGACTGCAAAACAATATTGGTAATACGCCCCGTTATCCTTCTTGTCCTAAATGTGGTAGGAATAACCTTGGGGAGTGTTTCGGAGATGTGAGGGGTTATTTTAGTTGTGGCAAGTAGGCCCATAGACATAGAAAATGTCCCCATGCTAAACATGGGAATAGAGATGCTCGACCTCAGGCACAGGCTGCAGTGCACCAACTCCGGTACTCCATCCCACCCCTACTCAGGGCGCTTCTTCTAGCACCACTAGCATTCAGTGCCAGAACAGGTTCTATGCTTTCCCACCCCATCGGGAGTAGGAGAACTCTCCTGATGTTGTTACTGGTATGCTTCGTGTATTTTATCTTAATTTTTTTGTGTTATTAGACCACGGGTCAAATCTCTCTTATGTGACCCCAATTGTGGCTGTGAATTTTAAAATGAGTCCTGAAAAGATTCCTGATCCTTTCCTAGTTTCTACACCAGTCAGAGAGTCAGTTGTTGCAAAACAAGTATATAGAAATTGCCCTATTACTATGCTTAATAGAGTCATACTTGTAGATTTGATAGAATTAGACATGATAAATTTTGACCTTATTCTGGGTATAGATTGGCATCATTCTTGTTATGCATCTATAGATTGTTGTACCTGTGTGGTCAAGTTTCAGTTTCTTGATGAACCAGTGTTTGAGTGGTTCGGGAGTTCGGTATCTCCCAAAATTCATTTTATCTTCTATATCAAAGCCAGAAAGCTTATATCCAAAGGTTTCATCTACCACCTAGTTAGGGTCAAGTACACTAAGTATGAGACTCCAACCATCCAGTTGGTTGATATTCTTAATAAGTTCCCTGATGTCTTTTCAGAAGATCTCCTAGGGGTACCTCTTGATAGTGAGATAGAATTTGGAAGTGACTTTTTCCTAACAATCAGCCTATTTCCATTTCGCAATATCGTATGGCAATTGCCGAGCTTAAGGAGTTGAAGGAGCATCTCAAAGATCTCTTAGACGAAGGTTTCGGTAGACCCAGTATATCTCGTTGGGGCGCACCTATTTTGTTCGTGCAGAAGAAATATAGATCTTTGTGTATGTGTATTGAGTAGTCAACTGAACAAGGTCACACTCAAAAATATTTATCCGCTTCAGAGAATTGATGACCTGTTTGATTAGTTGCAAGGTGCAAGTTGTTTTTCCAAGATAGAACTTAGATCCGTCTATCATTAACATAAAGTGAGGGAATGTGATATTCTGAAGACAGCCTTCCAAACCCGTTTTGGTATCTTTGAGTTTCTAGTCATGTCTTTCGGGCTAACCAATTCCCCAATAGCCTTTATGGATCTCATGAATCTAGTGTTCAAGCAATACCTTGATATGTTCGTCATTGTCTTCATAGATGACATCGTTGTATACTTCCGTGATGAGAATGACCATGCAGCTCATCTTAGAATTGTCTTGTAAGCTCTTAGAGATCACCTGTTGTTTGCCAAATTCAGTAAGTGTGAATTTTGGCTAAGGTTTGTAGCCTTCCTGGGTCATGTTATTTCAGCCGAGGGTATTAGAGTTGATCCCCAAAAGACAAAAGCTATGAGAAACTAGCCTAAACCTATCTCTCCATCTGATATTAGAAGTTTCTTAGGTCTAATAGGATATTACCATAATTTTGTTGAGGGTTTCTCTTCCATTACATCTCCTATAAGCCGGATGACCCAAAAGAAGGTTAAATTCCAGTTGTCCAATTACTGTGAGAAGAGTTTTCAGGAGTTGAAGACCCGACTCACTTCAGCCACTGTGTTGACTTTGCCTGATGGTACTGATTATTTTTTGGTGTATTGTGATGCCTCTAGATTTGGTTTAGGTTGTTTGTTGATGCAAAGGGGTAAGGCTATAGCCTATTCCTCTAGACAGTTGAAGCCGCATGAAAGAACTACCTGACCCATGATCTTGAGTTAGCTGCTGTGGTTTTTGCTTTGAAAAATTGGAGACACTATCTTTATAGTGTCCATGTTGATGTGTTTACTGATCATAAAAGCCTGCAGTATGTATTTACCTAGAAGGAATTAAACCTTAGGCAGAGGAGGTGGTTAGATCTATTGAAAGATTATGATATAAGTGTGTTTTATCACCAGAGCAAGGCCAATATGGTGGCGGATGCCCTTAGCAGATTGTCCATGGGTAGTGTTACGTATATTGAGAAAGGTAAGAGAGAGTTATCTCATGATGTTCATTTTCAGGCTAAGTTGGGTGTTAGATTGCTTGATTCAGCGGTGGGGAGTACGTTGGTGCATAGTAGTTCTGAATCTTCTTTAGTTTCAAAAGTGAAGGAGAAGCAGGATAGGGATCCAAGTTTGGTCAAACTGAAGGAGTTAGTTAAGGACCAAAAGGTTGATGTTTTCTCCCAAGGGAGAGATGGTGTTTTGAGGGTGCATGGTAGGTTGTGTGTTTTGTGTGATGATGCTTTGAGGCGGAAGATTATGGGTGAAGCGCATGTCGCGCATTATTCCATTTATCCTGGTACTACTAAGATGTATCGTGACTTACGGGAAATCTACTGGTGGAATGGCATGAAGAAAGACATAGCCGAGTTTATAGAAAAGTGTGCGACGTGTCAACAGGTTAAGGTAGAGCACCAAAGATTGGGTGGTGTAATGTAAGAGTTTAGTATACCCACTTGAAAGTGGGAGATGGTGAATATGGATTTCGTGACCGAGTAGCCTCTTTCGCATCGTCATCATGATTCTATTTGGGTTGTTGTGGATAGGTTGACTATGTCCGCACATTTCTTTCTCGTGCATACATCTTATACGACTGAGGATTATGCTAGATTGTATGTCCGGGAGTTGGTCAGACTACATGGAGTTCCCTTGTCTAATGTTTTGGATAGGGGTACTCAATTTACTTCTCAGTTTTGGAGGGTGTTTCGGCAAGGTCTTTGTTCCCAAGTTCTTTTGAGTTCAGCTTTTCACACGCAGATAGATGGTCAAGACGAGAGGACCATTTAGACCCTAGAGGATATGTTAAGGGCGTGCGCTCTTGATGTCAAAGGAAGTTAGGATGAGCATTTTCTATTGGAAGAGTTCGCCTATAAAATATTTTCCATGCTAGTATTGAGATGGCACCATTTGAGGCTTTGTATAGTAGGAGGTGTAGATCACCCATAGGTTTGTTTGAAGTGGGTTAAGCTGCTGCGTGTGGGACTGATGCAGTGTTCGAAGCTATGGAGAAAGTTAAGTTGATTAGAGAAAGGTTGAAGACCGCTCAGAGTCGTCAAAAATCTTACACAGATGTGAGGAGGAGAGATTTTGAGTTTAAGGTAGGTGATTTGGTGTACTTGAAGATTTCACCCATGAAAGGGGTGAAAAGGTTTGGTAGGAAGGGACAGCTTAGTCACCATTATGTTGTCCCGTATAGAGTCTTGAGACGTGTTGGTAAAGTGGCTTATGAGGTTGAGTTTCCCTAAGAGTTTTCCGTCGTTCATCCTAACTTTCATGTGTAACGCCCCGAAAAATCGGTCCCGGAGCATCACACGGTGCTTGAGGGTACGAGTAGCCCCAAGCTAACCCTTTGAGCCATTTTTTTTCTATTCAACATAAATCAACGGGGTTTCCATAAATAACCCTCAAATATCAACAGAGCATTCATCATCCAAGAATAAAAGAATTTCAGAAAGATAACAAAATACGACTTATTAGTCAACTCCCAACATCTATACTAGTCTGACAAGCCTTTAAGAAAATCAATAAAACCAGCGAGCCATTTAGACATATGTCCCAACTGAGTCATACTCAGTTATCAAATGTAAACAATTCCGTGAAACCATCATCAAACATCACATCCTCAGAACATGAGGACTCACCACAACAGAGGATGTAGAACAGCGTGCCCGAAGAATCACCGTCGAACCTGGAACTAAGCATCTGAAGCTATATTCCGAGAAAATGCAACCCACATCCAAAGTTGTGGGTCAGTACCATGGAAAGGAACCGAGTATATGGGGGTGTATGCAGTTTTATAAACATCATAATCATAAATATTTATAGAAAATAGCAAGATGTATGAAAGACTCACATAGCCGGAAGAAAATCATCATAATCATGAGAGGATGAAATAAGTACGATAACACATGTGAGTCATCATATAATTTGTCAATCACATTCAGTTCATCAAGAATATCAATTCTCATAATGTAAATATCTTTTAAATATTTTGAAATAATAAATTTCACAATTCCACTTTCAAATCACTTCAACATTCACCATAGATACAAGGAAACACACACACACTGGGAGATCCTATAACCGACATAAACCATGTGAGCTACAAGGAGTCCAACGTACAACCCACGTTGGGGAGAGCCATCCTATTCTTGCCATCAGAGTAGGACTATCGATATCAAATCCACACAAACTAGTGATCACTATATAAATCAGCTTCAGGCTCACTCCTACGGGGGCACATAGTTCAAGGGAAGTAAAGTCACTTTATACCTCTCACTCGGTGCTAAAGATTTCGTCTGGACTTTGCTCAGATCATTTCAAAGACAATACACTACAAAACAATTTCAGTAATATATAAATATACATCGGGAGCCATCATGCTTCCCATTTATCAAAATCAAGCACGTTGTGGATTTCTTTCACACTCTAGTTCAAAACAACTCCATTAAGATCAAAAGGTCAAATTATTCAAAATATCTCAAATATTAAACATCAACATGCCTATAACACACATTTTCTCAAAAAAAAAAAGTACAGTTTCCAATGGGGATTCACGACCGAAATATAAAAATCATGATAAATATCGTTCAAGATTCATGCTTTATATCTCCACACATGTAAATTTATCTTTCTAAATCATAAACATCAAGATTTCATAATAATCATCATAAGATATGGGTTCATGCTTCAAATTCATAAAAAATCAAATAAAAATTATGCCTTTGTAAAGAAAATTACTTTTGGGCACAAGAACGAAAGAGAGTTCTTGTTGAAAAACCCCAAATACCTTGAATGATGAAATTTTGATCGATACTCATTTTTGAGATGTTAATCGTGCCTTTGAATGATGGTTCTTGGAGTTCTTGAACTAGGAACTTGGAATCTTGAATAAGTTTGCAGAATTAATGGTGAAATTTGGAAGTTCTTGATGTTGGATGTAGGAGCTTAGGGTTTTCTTTTTGAGGGAATTTGATTAAATATAACATATAATGCTTCTAATAGGATTTAATATAGGGTTTAGATGGATTTTGGGTGAGGGGAAATGACCAAAATGCCCCTAAAAATCAAATAAATCTCGAATTTGTCCTTTGGTTGACTGTTTTGATAGTCTGAAGTAGATCAACCATAATGTTTTACTCCGATATCCAAATTGGATGAAAAAAATTTCATTAGAAAAAGGACTCTTATATTTTTTCGTTGATATTTAGTATCTCACCTAGATATTTTTGTACACGGAGTTATGATCGTTTGAAGTTGACCTAAAAATTTGCTTTTGATAGGCTGAAGTAGATCGACCATAACTTTTTGCTCCGATAGACAAATTTGATGAAACCTATTTCATTGGAAAGAGGACCCGCAGAGATTTCTGTTGATATATAGTAGATTACCTAGATCATTATGTACAAGGAGTAATGATCGTATAAAGTTAGAGCAAAAATACGCCAGGCCTCAGTACTTTTTCCTACACGTTTTATTGTTCACTACTATTCACTGTTCGATCGGAATGTTTATAACTCGTCGCTCGGGTGTCAGTTTTGGATGATCCATATATCGTTGGAAACCTTATTCGATAATGTACGCAATGGTGGGTTATAATCTAAGACATTCCATAGGTAAAATTTATAATTCATTCTAGAAGATAGAACCCAACACGTTTACGCACAAAATTTCAACGAAAAATTTCCCGGGGTATTACATCATCCCCCCTTGGAAATATTCATCCTCAAATGATGCTAGACATGCCAAGATTAGATAAGGAATAGAGAATACAGGTGAAACCATTCGTTATACTCATCAGCACATCGTTTCTCACTCCGAATACAACATAGAATGCATAAATTCAAGAAACTATAGCTGAACACATAATAAATGACAGCTGAACTGCTGCAACTTTTATCAAAAGTGCATGATTTAGGAAAGAACAGTACCTTTGGCTTTATTGGAGTTCGCAGAAAATAGGTGCGGGTACTTTGATCGCATATCCGCTTCAGCTTCCAAAGTTGCACCCTCAACAGATTGGTTTCGCCACAACACCCTGACCAAGGGAACTTCTTTGTTCCTTAGTCTTCGGAAACTGAAATCAAGAATCTCAATAGGAATCTCATCAAAAGAAAGATTTTCTTGAATGTCAGCACTCACAGAGGAATCCACTACCACAGCATCGCTAATATGCTTTCAAAGCACGGAGACATGGAATATTGGATGAACAGAGGACAACTCGAAAGGCAAGTCGACCTCATAAGCTACCTTACCAACACAACTAAGAATTTTGTAAGGACCAACATAATGGGGACTAAGCTTCCCCTTCTTTTCGAATCTCTTCACCCATGAGGGGGGTGAAGAGATT